>NC_071091.1:71744423-71999423 GCF_027358695.1 Spea bombifrons
TCTACTAAATTCAGCAAATAACGTGTTAATTCCTAGACACGTTAAAAACTATTGTGCAGCAACGGTGGATACAAATATAATTTATTATTATGCCATAAATGACGAAAACATTTTTTGAGGGGTGTTTTACAATGTTTAGCCTATGAAAGGGTTAAATGACAGGTTTCTGGGTAACATTTCCAAGAATGCTTATGGTGGGGAAAGAGTTAAGTCTTACGGATGCAGCTTAGTTTTGTCATACCATTTGAATGTACGGACTGTAAGAGGCACTGGGTAAATTGTAGGCGCTATAAATAAAAGGTAATAATAATAATACGTAGCAAAGATAACTGCAAACTCTTCTGGAGTCCAAATAGTTAAATATTCTTTAAAGAGCAACAGGAAAGGAGCCTAATATGTGTGTTTGCGGAAGGGGTTAAAGCCAAGTGCATGGCGAGGGCACCGGCCTGTCACCGCGCAGTACAGGGTGCAGGTGAAGAGGACACTGGAGCCGCTCGGCCAGCTCTCCCCGTTCAGACACGTGCAGCGCTCTCCTACGGACGGGCCCCACACAAGAGCCGCCTTTGATGTGAAGAGGTTCCCACCTCCCGACATGAAAGGCTTCCCCAGCTGCAGGCTTCTCGGGGTTGATTTGTCTCACCTTGTGAGGGAAGTGAACGTTTCGCATGGGAAGGGGCGGGGCTTCCACTGAACAAGCAGCGGCTCCTGGGCGCTGCACAATAATCGCGCTGTACATTATCCTCAAATTCCCTGTTTAACCCCCTCCGCTCCCTAACCACCTCATTCATCCACAGGCTTAACTCCTTGTGCGCCGCTGCGTATCTTAGCAAAGGTTTGTTAAAAGCAGCTTGGAATTCAAAATTCTCCCCAGCTAGGAAAAGAAACTATTTTCAGGTTAGCATTTTAGGGCGTTTTTGTCCCGGAGTAAATGCATTCAAGCAGGAGTCGTGTGCTCCATGCATGTGCCTGACGGGCATTTACTCCGTACGCAGCCACCTCCCGTATAACTTGCGGGATATAAACAAGCGCCTATCCAGATTAGCAAAGGAAGTTCCATGAAGGTTTGTTCCTGGAGGCAGCCAGAACTTTACAATGTGCGCAGGAAGCGCTGGCTGCACAAGACGCGGGGCTGCAAGCCAGAACTCAACTTTCTTCCTGTTTCATTTTAGTGACGGGGCTGTTAGATCAGCTCCGGGGGTTTTGGCCGCTTCTTTATCTGCTGAAATTATTTTTTTCTTCTTACTTCCCTTCCTGAAGGTTTGGGAAGAAAGGGGGTGGGAGGGAACGCAGCACTAGCAAGGCTGTGTCAGTTTTGCATTGAGAGACCCGCCTAATTATTTGTTTTTTTTTTTTTTTTTGCACAGTGCTTTCCTTTGGCTCTGCAGCAGCAGCAGGCTGAGTGACCGAGCCGCAGGGATACTCGGCGGCCCGTCCTGTGCAGGGTACAAAGTACACTGCTTGATACGAGCATGCTGCGCGTCAGGGCAGGCTTTCAGTTGCTGGGTCAGAGTTGGCTACGCACAAGACCACGGCCTGCGGTCTGTCCCTCTTCCGGTGCTCGCCCTATCGTGGACATGTCTTATTCACACCACTTTGTGGATTTCCAAGGCTCTTCTATCCCCAGCTCCATGAAAAAGCTGGTTGTCACTCAGCTCAGCCCTAACTTCAAAAAGGCCGTCACCTTAATCCCCAACGCCCCGGTACCGGTGCCTGGGGACGGAGATCTCCTCATCAGAAACCGGTAAGAAACCCGATATCGCATTTCACCTTCACCGGTGTGTAGTACAGTCGGGGCACGAGCGCTCTGATCCCCGGATGACACGCCCCCATCAGCAGACATACACAGTCCTGACACTCACAGCACTCGTGCATACCTTCCTGCATCAGCCAATCACACTCGTTATTTAATAAGCTATAATGTCACATTGATTATTAGCAGTTGTTAACCCAGTCCTTTCCATGTCACCTTTTTAACTTCTCTGGGGACACCGAAATAACCACCGGCTTCACCCTCATGTACTTCTTCACCAACACTCGGGCAACTTTTTTAACCCTTTTAAAAAATATTAACCCTTTCAGTTCCCATCTTTTAGTTCTCAAGGGTTTAACCTCTTTAAAAAGTGTGATCTTTCCTCCCTTTTGGTTAACCCAAAAGAAGTTGTAGAAGCTGCCATCTGGCGACTGCTATTTAATTTTTACTATCATTGTTTCCTGTGCCGAGCCAGTCCCCTCCTTCTATGTCCACATACCTAGGAGAATCCCCCACGATCTCTGTATCTGCTGCTTCAAGTCCTCCAAACGACAATCGGTTTTTGTTTGTTTTTTTTTTTTCCTTACCTGGCTTTCACAGATACTGTTACTTTGTGGCAGGGGTGAGGTCAGGTTGTCAGAGTATTAAATATACTGCAGCTATATCAATAACCCAGAGAAAGTCACTCCCAAGAGCAGCAGAGAGTGAGATGTGTTCATCCATCAGGGAGTGAATGATCCCTCTCTGGGTGTTTGTTGTACACGTCACTAACCTTTAGGAAGCACTGAATCAACAGGAAGGGAAATCACATCTCAGCAGTCAGCTGCCTCTCTTCTCCTGTCTGTCTGTCTGTCCTCACCAGTTCTATCATCCTGGGAAACATACCCCACATTCAGCTAGAAGTAACCAAGCCACTGGACCTCACCAGTCCTGACTATTATTTTCCTTCTCTGTGACTTACAATTAAATGTGCACAGTCGATTTGCAAGAGGCTATGTATATAGGTGTATTTATGCGTGTGTATGTATATATATTATACACACAATAAAAGTCCTGGAGAGGGACTGAAGTGCGAGGCTGATCGTATGCTGAATGAAATTTGGTATTTGTTTATAGCGGCCCCAGTGGGCTCTTCGTCGTTTAACTGTGTGTGTATGCAAATATATATATACCTAAAATATGCTCGTTTTTCTCGTCAATTTTTTTTTTAATTGTGACATAGCTGGGATTCTAAAAACTAGGTTGTGGATCCTACATGGATTAATATTTTTGCCAAAGAGATTGTTAGTTTGAAATCTAGAATTAACACTATATTGAAAATATATATTATCTTAGAAAGAAAAATACCAAATCTACTTGTGATAACCGCATAAACACATTCTTAAGAGGCCCTTATATAACTCGTTATAACCACACGCAATATCCACAATGATTAAAACTGCCTTTTCCATTGAATCTTTTTAATCTTGCGGGCATGTTACATGCTACCTCTTTGTGTATAGCCCCACTAATTTACTCTCTGGTTCATCATTCAGTTTTTGCCCTGCACATTCTGCTGTTCATCGGCTAATGTGGAAACCTGTATTTTCAGGTTTCGTAAATTCTTCAGATATTGCAGTAAATAATTAACATAAAATAGTATCTCTTTTAAGATGGGTTAATTACCCCCCTTCTGTTTTTGCATAAATCCTCACTGTGGGTGGGGCCTTACCTTTTTTTACCAAATGGTTAACCCCATCCTTAAAACTAACATTTAAATATATATATGTGTGTGTGTGTGTAATTTTTATATTAACTAACATTTTGTAAATATTTAACGTTGGGCAAATTACTTTCTTTTAACTATAAAACATATAGCCCTAACCTCGATTGTGTTAATTCTAACCTCTATTTTATTGCTACTTAACATGCAGGGAATTTTAATATATATTTATCATCTCAGGATCTAAATATACACTATTTTTTTTTATAAATGAGCAGATACATTTTTGAATTAACAAATGCTAAGAAATATGTATTCATCTAGTACAGTACATTTATAAAAATAGAGTATCAATGTATTTTTATTTTTTTGTTTTACATTTTTTTTTTATGCAGAAATGATTATTCCTAACACCGTTTTAAATCCTGTTTATTTATTATGATCTATTTTTTCCTGTTTTGAGGTTTCTATAAACCATAAAATAGATTTCATTTCCCAAATGTGCAATTTGGATATCATGTTCTTATTTTCTTTTGGTATGTTGCCTGTAAAACGGCTTCATAAGAATGTTTTAATTTATTTAAGCTGTTGAAATCCCAATTTTGTATTTTTGAATAAATTTAAATTTACCAATTAAATCAGAACATAATTTTTTTTTGTATTGGTTGTCTCATTTTATAAATGGTGTTGCTTTCATTTTCAACATAAATATGTACAATTATTTTAACATAATGTTGCTGATGAATGCCTTGATTAGGTACTGGCGTGTGTACTTTTTCCTGAGAGCTGTGTGGATCTTTACATTTCGCTTTATGATACTTTTTTCATAATAATCAAAATAAGAATGCTAAAACCAAAATTTTTAAATTGTAATTATTTCATTTGTAATCTGTTAGAAATTATAACAATTAAAATACTTTTTTTTCTGCTGATTCTCTTTGGAAAATGCACACTATAAAACTTTGCGGAGGTAGCCAGTTCTTTTGTACCTTGCCATTTTTACCAAAATGGCTTTTTCGGAGCCCTTTCGAGTGCGTGTTAAATAGGAGCAGTTGTGGTTTTAAATCCTAGGAAAAAAGATCCTCTTATAATCCTTTGATGTGTATAAAGTTGTAAGATTTGATTTTGCGTAAAAAATGTGTGGGGTTTAATTTCTTACTTTGCTATAGTTATTTAAATTTTTAACACATTCTTTTCTTTTTATTACTAAAGATAACAAAAAGTATTTGCATGGACAAAGCAGTATGCACATAAAACTGGATGCAGTAGTCGTAGGTTAATTGGTTCACATAGTAATATTTTTAAGCCAGTGGGTGGTCGAGTTCCCAGATTCATGAAAAAGTATAGGAGAAGCAGTCATTTAGTTTGCAGAAGTGAATAATAAGGCTCGTTTGCACTGTGTGTAGTTCAAGAGTGTATTTCATAGTACAAAGCCCAGCGAATAGGTCTGATGCGACAGACCCCTGACCCTTCCTTCTTGTGTTTTTTTTTTTTATTATTATTATTTTTTTTGCACAGAACACAGATTAGAGAAGTGTGGGGAAAATTATGCAAAGGGTTAACCTTGCCTGGAAGCACCTCAGGGTAATCACTAGCATATGACCTTATCAGTCATACTGTGGCTACTACCTAAGTAATTCCTCCCCTATACAAAAAAAAAGCAGCAGTTGCTTTATTTTATACTCTGCCTTTTGACCCATGAAGGATGTTTTGTTATTATTATTATTTTTTTTCTAATGTACAGAGTTTGGGATTTTTTTTCTCCCCTTCCTCTAATGCTTATTCTTTGTATGTATACTTAATTCTTGCTGTATTCAAAGCTTTTCTAAAAAAAAAAAAATTTCAAGTTTTTTTTTTTCTTTTTAAAAGGATGTCACTTTGTTTAACTATTTCATTGCTAGAGGAAGGAGGCATACGATGAAATGCCATCTGAACAAGATATCACATACTCTTATTATAAATGTGTGTGTGTGTGTGTATATATAATATATATTTATCATTGTATATATCGTATATCATTTATAGTGGTTTAGGACTCATTATATTGTGTATGTTGCCAGTTTTTGTGGCTTATGTAATTTTTCTGCCTTTCTATAAATAATAATAACCGCTTTCTGTATTTTAATTATATAACTGGTTAAAAGATACATTTGCCATTTTCTTTTGATATTCAAACCGTACTTCTTTCTGTCTAGGAAGGTTCTAATTATCATGGTGTCCAGTTAGTGTTATGGAAGGTATGACCACCTCCCTTCCCAGCGTAGGAGTATTAGTTTGTGATTGATGATCATCTAGCAGCAATTAAACCCCCTATAGACAAAGGAGCCTGCAGGTTGTTTGCTGACACTTCACACACTACAGGGGTTAACCTGTGCCCCAATGTATTCACTACAGCACATCCCCCATCCACATTTCTGGGTGGTTCTAGAAATATGGGAGTTTTCCCTGTATGCCATCAGTTATGGGAGTGCATGTTTTGTTATAAAGATAGACTAAGTGTTCTCCCCAGTCTTAAAATGACCTGGGGGAACATTTTGTTAAATTCATTGATACCAGTCAGTTAAGGGTTAAGATCTCCTAGCAGCCACCCACTCCTTTTTTTTCTTAAATGATACACAACAATCTGCTTCTGTATCTATTGATCTATCGATATATCGTGTGTATGTGAATAAAATATCATATAGAATTCCAAATGCTTTCTTTATAATAATAATTAAAAAAAAAAAGATTTTGTTCCAGTTTAGACCGTAGTTAATGTAAAATGTAATTAGAAATAAACAATAAAAATTAATTGGATTTTTCTGACAATGTCAATTAAATAATGCCCTACACCCCCCCCACCACAAAAAAAACAGATGCGGAATGAACTACTAATAGTGGTTTTTTGTTTTTTTTTTCTTGATTTAAAACTTATTTAACCCTTTCTGTGCAGGGGAGCAGATAATATATTGTCTTTGCAATGTGTTGCACATCTGTTTAGCACTTGAATGGTTAATGCACAGACATATCACCATATAATAATATATATATACACACATCGCAATTTGGAAAATGCCAAACTGTAACAACTTGAAATAAGTACTTAAAATGACAAATTACACACACACAAAACATAAAATATCTAGAAATAACTTATTTTCCTATAACCGTGATCTCCTCAATTAGGTAGTAATTAAGAACATGAATGAGACTACAAGAGGTGGCGTAAGGAAGGTTAAGCAAACTTGTGCAGCCAATAAAAGATGACCCTCACCTTTGCTTATCTTTTATTGGGTGATCATCTGCTGCTAAAATTACCCATAATCACTTTGATTTGATGGTATGACAAGTCCTGTAAAATCTCATTTATTTTTCTACCTTATTTTTGGACACTTAGTGGGTGTGCATTATGCATGAGTACATCAGATTATATGTAAAGTTTTCCTGCAACTTCAGACCTAAGTTTAGCATATAACATGTGCATCTTATACCTGAGTGTTTACAGTATACAAGTGTTTATAATATATATATATATATATATATATATATATTCTTTATGCATTCCCAGTATTCGGTGTAGGGTAAACGGGTTATTTGTGATCCGCTGGTCAAAGCCTGGTCTTTTCCAAATGGTGCGCTTTATGACCTCTGTTACTGATGATTGATCAGCAGTTTAAATTAGCCCTGTTAATGTTGAACACATTAAAACTGTTAATTACAGATTTAAAATTCAGGAATGTCCCAATTATGTACAGTGTGGTGCAGATGGAGACTTGTTGTCTTTGAAGTGTATCGTTTTCCATAGTTTTGTTTTGTTCTTTCATTACCTATTTTAGTATGTGTACACCCTCTAACAGTCTGATGTACTGAAGGTTGCGATTTAAGCTAAAATACAGGAAATATATAACTTTGTATGCTGCAAGGTAGATGTCCGCATTAGGCCCTGCGTTAGACATTTAGGTTGGCGCAATGTACCGTTGGTATATGGTTTAATGTTAAGTGTGCCCAAAAGAACTATATTCTGTACAGATAATTCCATCTTAAAAGGACAGCCTACACCAGGGGTGTTCAACTTGCGGCCCTCCAGCTGCTGCAGGACTACATCTCCCATAATGCTCTTTCAGCTAATGGGCTGGCTGGGGAGTATGGGAGATGTAGTCCTGCAGTAGCTGGAGGGCCGCAGGTTGGACACTCCTGGCCTATTCTATACTACAAGGGACAGCGGTAGACCCCCGCTCACAAGATTTGCCGAGCCACACTGGAGCTGACTGGCGGTAAATATATTGTGCGCAAGAAGATGTGTTGAACCCATTGTGCATTAACATTGTAAACTACGCTTTCTTTTTGTATTTAATATAATTATTTATCATTGATATTATTTCATCTGCGGTTTGCATGGCTTATTTTTAATGAGCTGAACAATAAAAGCCATTACACATGGTCTAACAGATTTTTTATTTCAATAAGCCCACCTCTGGGTCTTAACATTATTTATATTTATATAGTTTGTACTTCAAGGTTATACACAAAAAATGACACATTTAAACATAGACAAAAAGTGTTGGACCTTTTGCTTATTCCAGATGGGTTACCATAACACAGCTGCTTATTTCTGGGGACCGTTGACAAAGTCTGATGCCTCATTCAAGGCAGGAGATGCACTTTACACGTTTCCAAGATGCAAGTGTTGGAAAAATGTTTCCGGTTGAGTTTTGTGTACTGTAAACATACTGCTGCATTAATTTGTGAGGCCTCTAAAGATATTTTACTGTGCAAAAACTTTGATTTAAGCAAAAATCTTACTCAGGTGTTCCTTAAACACATCAGAAATAAATGTATTATACATCGATCTGATATTTTGTGTTTAGTATTAATGTGGACTTCATACAACTCTAAAGTTTGTCCTAAAAACTAAATGTCTCTTCGGTAAAATGACAGAACTCTTCTGCGTTTACCAACCAAGCTTATCTTACTAAATAGACCATCACATCGGAATAGGGGAAAACAGTTTAAAATGTGTTAAATAGCCATACCTAAATAAAATACACAATGGACAAGCACAACATATTTCCCTTTTTCTCATGGATACAGAGTTCCTTACATTAAATACCTTATGGAAAAAATGTCCCTGAGTCCTGTATATTTTCTTTATACGTTTACTTTTAAACCTATTAACAATTTTCAATATGCAATATTAAATTTGATTATATTTTTATTTATTGGTAAATAATGAGCTCTAATACTAATCACTTACAACCGTGTTGTAGGGTAGTCTATCCAGATATCAAATGGTTACCTGTAGTGGTGACCCAACATTATGAAACCAATAAAGTTTTCACTTCTTCCATAGTATGTATGTATGTATATATTACACATGCATGTACACTTGAGCTCACATAGTCTGAAAACTACACAAATAATTATAAATAGATATATATATTCTTAAACACTGTGCAACATACTGCATTTAAATATTAAGTATCAGGAAATTGTGAATGAATCGTTTTATTGTACAAAGTATAAAATAATAGTAAAAATGGACTTGTTAGTCTAACCCTTTCTTACACTTTGGTTTCAGATTTGTTGGTGTCAATGCCTCGGACATAAACTTTTCCTCTGGTCGCTATGACATGTCTGTGAAGCCTCCCTTTGATGCTGGCTTTGAAGGTATCGGTGAAGTGGTAGCAATGGGCCTCAGTGCCAGTAAAAATTATACCATTGGCCAACCCGTGGCCTATGTGACAAGCGGTGCCTTTTCTGAATACATAGTTGTTCCTGCCCAGCATGCGATTCCAGTGCCTTCGGTGAAACCAGAGATTTTAACCCTACTCATTAGTGGCACAACAGCTTACATCAGTCTTAAAGAAATGGGAAAGTTGTCTGAAGGAAAGAAAGTCTTGGTCACTGCGGCTGCTGGTGGAACTGGACAGTTTGCAGTGCAACTGGCAAAGAAAGCAAAATGCTATGTTATTGGGACATGCTCCTCTGAAGAAAAGGCAGGTTTCCTGAAAAGCATTAATTGTGATCTTCCAATCAACTATAAAACTGAAAATGTGGGCTCAGTCCTAAAGAAGAACTTTCCCGAGGGCGTAGACGTTGTGTATGAATCAATCGGCGGAGAAATGTTCGATATGTTGGTTAACTGTTTAGCTATAAATGGCCGCCTGATAATTATTGGCTTTATCTCAGGGTACCAGTCATCCCACGGCATTTTGCCCGTCAAAGCAAGCGCTTTACCTGCTGTATTATTAAGAAAATCAGCCAGCGTTCAAGGCTTCTTTTTAAACCATTACTTGTCTCAGTATAAAGATGCTTTAATCTCTTTGTTGAAACTGTATCAGAGTGGAGAATTAGTTTGTGAAATAGACAATGGAGAGCTAACTCCAGAAGGCAGGTTCATGGGCTTGGAGTCTGTATTCCGTGCTGTAGATTATATGTACATGGGGAAAAACATTGGAAAAATTGTAGTTGAATTACCTCACCCTGTCAACAGCAAGCTGTAAAAACAGAACAATGATATAAATCACAAGAGAAAATGGTTCTTTCTTCCTGAGAATGTCTAAAACATGTTGTTGGTAATGGATAGTATATTTAAAAGCAGTATCAAGGTGTCCGTAAAATGATTTCAGTTTAAAACCGGATTATTAATTTTAAAGGCATGGATTTAAAGGGGTCACCAGTTTCACACATCCAACTATTGTCTCCGGCAGATAATTTTTTTTTTTTTTTTTATCAAACACGTGTATTTTGCTAAGTATGTAGATTGCACTTGCAACACATGTACAAAGTTAACATATGTATAGGGGATAGGGGAACTGGATCATCAATGAAGGACATTTACCATAAAATACCCTGGTTATACTTTTGCTGGCTGTCCGATCTCTAAAACATAAATCTGAATGGCTAAATCACTTGATCAATATGTAATTTAAAAAAATGATAGATGCCTTGTTTTCAGGGTTATATTTAACAGTGTTCTTATATGTGATGAGATGGTACTAAAGTTAGTTATTGTAGCAAAATTTTAAAATAGCACCAAATGAAAATCATTTCTAAGCTAATTTCTGCAATCGAAATATTGAGTGATTTATAGTATAAATTAAAGGATGTTAAGATAAAATATAAATAAAAATATTTTTTCATCTTCTGTAACATTACTTGCGACACCTGTTGTCTTTTTTATTTTTATTATTTATACAATGTAAGGAATACGGTAATTTGCTTGGGCATGTTTAATGTGTATTGAGATCAAAGAACAGCATAGCATTAGACTGGCATTATGGGAAGCCAGGAACAAAACTGTGTGTGCAATTGTGCGTCATATCGCACGAGAAGTGCTCAAGTGTTAATGCACAGTTCCATCTGGGATCCTCTGTTGTAACTGGGTCTTCAAAAAAAAAAAAAAAATATATATTTATTGTATTTGCTCGATTTTATAAGACAAGGTGTTTTTCTCCAGAGCAAATGCTCTGAAAAATAACCATTGTCTTATATTCGAGGTCGTCTTCTAATCAGACCCCAAATAGAGGTCTGACTACAAGACTAAGATCCAGATCCCCCGCAGGGGAGCTGGATCCTCCTCTCCCCTTCTGCCGGGGTTTCTATGACATCACATGACCTTCCGGTGCTCATTCATAGAAGCTCCGGTGGAAGTGCCGGCAGCAGCAGCTCAGGTCCTCCATTGCCTGCCCCACTAGACACCAAGGAATCTGGAGCATGGAGAGAAGTCTAAAGAAGCACTGGTAAGTTGGGGGAGGGTAAGAGTGGCATATGGGGGTGGCTTTAAAGGGCTTTCTGGAGGCAGAGTGTCATATAGGGGGTTACAAGGAATATCGGGGAGGCAGCCTGTCATATAGGGGGTTACAAGGGATATAGGGGAGGCAGAGTGGCATATAGGGGGTTAAAATGAAATATCGGGGAGGCAGAGTGGCAAATAGAGGGTTAAGAGGAATATCGGGGAGGCAGCGTGGCAAATAGAGGGTTAAAAGGAATATGGAAGCAGAGTGCTATAGAGCGGGTATAAGGCATATCTGGGAGGCAGAGTGCCATATAGGGGGTATAAGGCATTTCTGGGGGCAGAGTGGCATATAAGGGGGTATAAGGAATATCTGGGGGGCAGGTGTGCATAGCGGTGCAGGTTGGCAGATAAAAGAAAATAAAAACAAAAATGCATTTTTCTCAATTATAGTTTTTATTAAATATGAAAAGTAGTTTACATATGAGTTAATATTTACTAATAAAACTTTTTTTCTTATAGGGTAGTCTTATATTCAGGCTTTTTCTTTTTCCCCCCTAAATTAATATACAAGTTTTGGGGGGTATTCTTATAATCAAGCAAATACGGTATATGTTAAGGGAAAAATGCGGCATTGAGATGTGACCTGGTGACTAGACATAAGTTTATTATTTCTCATTAAGCCTGAATTGGCCAAGCATAGTCACACACTTAGCTTTGCTGCTGTTTGTGCGGTAGTGCGCGGCTATGTGTATCCAAGTATTCCATTTATCAGCTGCTAGCCTTAATGTACCAGGGTCATTTTTAGTCCCCTGCTGAGCCTTGTTTCTCATTAATTTAAATTGCCTAAATAGAGGTTGTCCTACACTTCTATTAGGAAATATTGTAATCCACACCCTTATTTATTTATATATATATATATATATATATTTTTTTTTAACATGATTAACATTAAGTTGTCAGACTGTAGTGTTGGGTCTCTGTCTTCATGTGCATGTTTCAATCCATTCTGTCCTTACAGCTGGCATCTCAGCCTGTTAGACTAAAAGGGGCATGATCAGTTACCCTGCAGTATGTTTCACATACAAGAACTCTGCAGAAGAGGAAACTTTAACAAACACTGTAAAATCTCACGTATGCTTTTTATAATTTGTCCTTTTTTAAGAAACAGCGAATTATACATGCATATGTTACCCGAGATTTTACACTATTTTTAATTTAGCACTTGTGGTCTATTTGCCATCTACAAATGTTAAAAATTTTTAAGCCTTCAGTTTAAGAACAAATCAACATTGTCTGTAGTTTAACTCTGCTTCTGAAACGTGGTACTATTTGGGGGTTTTTTTATTTTATTATTTTTTACATGACTGCATTGTGAGGCTGTTAGAGGGTGCAGAGAACTCCGTGGCCCTTTATTGCTATAAACGGTTGCAGGTTTTTACTCTTTGCTTTGAATCATAATCACATGTCTATATTAAGCTTTTTTTCTCTCTCTCTGCAAGCCCAGGCCCCATTCTCTTCTATTTAATAGTCTTGCTGGAATGTTGTAATGCCTTTTCAAATTAAGGTAGATCCCCACCAGGATATTTTTTTTAAAAGGAAACACGGCCAACTATAACAACCGTGTCACGTATGAATATTATAATTCTGGTTTCATAGGGAAAAGGGGTCCTTTTTTTCTTAATGACACTTTAACTTGAGTTCTTTTTTTCTTGTCGTTTTTTTTTTGTTCTGTTCTATGCAGAACAGGAGCACGCTTTTGTTGCCGAGTGTTCTGTTAGTATCTGTTTTACAAGATTTACCCATTTTCATGTGCTTAATGCAGCTGCTAGCATGCATGCACAACGATACAATTTATATGGTAAATGGAACCAAATAATGGCTTCGCTGAATGTTATGGCTCAACTGCAGGAAAATGTCACGGTAAATAGCAGCCAAATTATGGATCACACCAAAGTGTCACAACTGCACTAAAGACAAATAGCACTGAAGGTTATTGCCACTGTGACACTTGTGAATTATTATGAAACAGAGGGCTATCCTCACGTGAATCAGTTGGTGCTCTCATTATAATAAATAGTGAATATAACACTAGCAAATAGAAATATAAAATGAAATGTATATACGCGTGTGTGTGTGCGTATATATTTGTAATACACAATATAAAAAAATAGTACACAAAATAAAAGCAATAAACTACAACTGAGTATATGCATTATATGAAGAAATTAAGAGAGAAATTATAAGCGTAAAATAACCCCAATGCAAGGTGAACAGGGCCCTCTTGTATCTATATGTCAATTGCTGTATTGTACTTGCTTGTTACCACTAATACTTCTTACTTTATTTTCTTTATATAATGTTTGATTCCCAGTATAGACTTGGTTACTGCAGACTAGGCACTTTTAACTAGAGTTTGAATAAACTGAGTTGTATAGGGTTCATAATGCAATAGGGTTTCTGTTACATAGAGATTGCTTGCATATTGTTTGAGTTAGCAAGAGGAAGTAATCCCTCAATAGCCTTCCCCTAAAATTGTTTTAATTTCATAAGCATGACATTTTATCTTTTTGTAGAATTATTTAACTATAAGATATCTTTTAAAATATACGTAATATTTCGGCCCATTTATTTTCCCACCCTTTTGGGGCATACTTGTGAATTTTGCATGGCTTCTTTTCCCATCGCCAATGATGAAACATGTTTTAAAACTAGACTTGGACATTCGGATTCCTATGAATGTTAATTTTTATTTAATTAGCACAAATGTCCCACAATGAGGAGGGACTCCCCTACCCAGAAAACAAGCAAAAACAAAGGAGAGAGCTCTCTAGTTTCATTTGCATTTTGTTGCTTTTTCACTCTCTCATTCATGCACACTCTTGCTCATTCTCACATTCTCTCTCAAAGTCTCCCTACCTTCTCCACCAACTGCTTCCCTGTCCCTGTGTCCATTTCCGCAGATCTGCTTTTTCTCTTGCTTCTTCTTGTTCTTCTTTCATTGTCCGCTTTTCCCGTTATCAGCTCCGTTAACCAGGCCTCAGGGACAGCCTCTTCCTGATCCTCCAATAGGGTGAGAGGGAGTTCGCAGAGTCTTCATCTTTTTGCAAAAGCACTCCAGGAGGCCTGGTTATCTGAGTTTTTGTGGAGGAGAAGTGGACTAAGAAATAAGACATAAAAACAGGAAGATGCAAGGTACTAAAGATTGTAAGCTTGCGAGCAGGGCTCTCTCCACCTAATGTATCGATTTGTCTTAGTCTGTCAATTCCAGTCTTGTCATACCCCTTGCCTATATGTATTGTATTAAACGCTGCATAACTTGTTGGCGCTATATAAATAAAAGATTATGATGTTTCCATGATACATATAATTTTCACATATTGCTGACCAGCCCAGAAAAAAAAATTATGTGTCCTGGAAAACATGGCTGATGTGGTCACTCTAATTGGTACAGCACTTGGGTATACCTGGCTGCATGCTGCATGAGCTTAAAAACGTAGCATGCAGCTGTGAATATTCAGACGGCCACAGCCTTAAAGTGCTAAAGCCAGTCCAGCACTGCTTAAATGTGCATACTTGCCAGTCTCACTTATAATATCCTGGTTTGCTATTAATATATTTACCAGAACACCACTTTGGACACTAATAGAATTTGATGGCAGATATGACTAATTCAGCCCATCTAGTCTGCCCATTTTTTCCAAGATAAAGACTTATACCTTATTCAGTCCTTGGTGTTGTCTTGTATTCAGGATGGCTTAGTTTATTCCTATCATGTTTACATTCCCCTATTGTATTAACCCCTGCCACTTAAAATGGACAGTCAGTGGTCTTGCTTAAAATGTCAAACTTGAGAACTGTATAGCAATATTTAAATACAATATTCAGCTGAGTCTAAATAGGAACTCTGAGCTTCAAAATGACAAAGTATTGTAGTGATCCGTTCCAGATAGCTTCAGATCTTGTTCATTCAACACGTGTGCATTGGCGAGGTCGCAAAACACCTATGGAGCTCTATGTAAGATAAGTAATTTCATTTAAAAGAAAAAGAACAACATGTTGGCCCGCCTCATTTAGTCGCATCAAAATGTAAATAAGCCCGTGACTATGGAATATTTAAAATATGTTTTGTACACTTTCCCTGTCAGGGCTGGAATACAAACATTTCAAAGGGCTGCACATGTTTAAAACCTAATTATTATTCACAATAATTATTTTGTATACACCAAAGCAGAAAGGGGTTGTAGCCGCTTCCTATTAAATGAAAACCCTGTATTTTGTATTTCAGGAACATTCTGGCTAATGAGAATGTAATGTCCTTAGTACAGCACAGAACTTCTTTTTGTGTTAGTAACCACAAGATGCTGGAAATTTGACAAATGATATCATTTAAGACAGATGCCTGCCTTAGGGACCTGTTTTTTTGGCTTCCTGTTTCTGGCTTTTATTTCAGGGAGATTTGTAATTGCCACAAGACCCGTACCTGCTCAGTGTTTTAACTCTTTCTGCTAATTACCAGTTCAATGTATTGGTTATTTGTAGTCTGTGCTGTGGTATGAATGAAAGGCTGTCTTCTTCTAACTATCCTCTCCGTATACATTGTTTGTTGTTTTTTTACAACTTGCGTATTATTATTATTTTTCTTTTTCCACCTCTTCAGACCATTCAATTCATTTCATTGCCGACTCTTTCCTAAAGTCAGTCAAGCAAAAGTGCCAGTTATCTGCACATGCAGACGGGGCTTAACCAAGCTGCACCTAGTTGAACCACCAACAAACCAACCTTTAACATACCTTCACTTCCCAGTGCATGGAACTGTCAAGGTCCTAGTGGCTCTAAACACAGGGGAATATGAGGCAGAGATAACTTTTCTCATTCAGTGCTATGTGGTGTATATGGCAAAGGCTTTTGGCACAGAATACGTATTCCTTGTAGAATACAGAATAAGGCAAAATGCACTTGCCAATTGTTCTAGAATAATATACCTTGAGTATCTTTAATCTACCTTTGATTTGTAGGACTACTTGCGCACACAAATAGGCTTGGATCAGAGTAAGAAATAAAATCTTCAAGAAAATCTCATTACCACATGGAATTTATTTTGCTGGCAATACTATTACATTCTCTCTCAAATTATGAATCATGTAAAAGTATACTGCTGGAAAACTGAGAAAGGGAGTTCCCCAAAAAATGCCCTCTGAGGAAGGTTTAAGTCTTTGTTAAAGACATGCTTCTTAACGTCTTAAGCAGTTGGTTGGCATATTTTTCTTAAACGTCAACCACAATGTAAATGATCAGAGTGCGTAGCTTTGAAACTTTAAGTTTGTGTACACATAGACTTCTGTATCTTCACTACTTTTTTGTTTCTATTTTTTTCAGCAACATTTCTACGTAATAAATAAAACTCTTGCAAGTAAATGGACATCTTGGAATGTAAATTGATGCTATTTGTGTAGCTGTTTTTTTAATATAAATTGTTAAATAATATATACATTTGAATACTGAATATATAATATATAATATATAAATTATATTTTCCTTGCAGTTACTTCATTTATTCCAAGTATCCTTGCCAAAAAAGCTATTTTTCTTTTAGTATAACACAGATATATTTCTTTAAGAGGAGTGGTTTAGGAATTTACTAATGACTAGTAATTTTATACCCTAACACATAATCTCCTCACATACCTTGGGTTAGTGTGCTTGTGCGCATGCAAGGACTTAATATATCAATGCCTTCTCCCTCGCATGTTCAGCTTTGAACCCACTGACATCCAATCTGTGTTAAATGCATGTACAGGATATCAACCAAGCACTTTATGTTTATGCTTCAGGACAAATCAACCCATTGTTTTTGTAAGGTAATAAACTACATATTAAATCAACTAAAAAGATTGTTGCCCTCTCATTAAGACAGATAAACGCAATTTTTATTCTTAACATTCAGCCAAACCTATATTTTAGAGTTCCAAATACTAAATACCCCTTCGCCACATGGGACGTACTATTACGTCCACTGCAGTAAGCACTATGTGACAGACATAATGGTATGTCCTATGGAAAATGCAGCAGCACGTTCCTGTGTGCACTGCTACCCATCCGGTTTATAGTCAGGTGAAGTGCCTTGCAACCAAGTCCCCTATGAGAGGGAGGGAGAGAGAGAGAGAGGAGTGTTCCACGTTATTTTAATCCCTTGATTGAAACCTTTAACTGGCATGTTGTGGTTTGTGGGCTGTATAGTCCAAATAACACAAGACAAGTTTTAGTGTATTTCTCTGCAGTTGTGCTTAACCTGTGCAAGAAACACAAATGCATTTGTGTAAAAAGAACAGAAAACTTATGGTACATTGCGTCAGAAATTTGTGGTAAAATGGTTGCATGGCAAGTGTTTCTAGGAAAGTAACCCTGGTTGTCTGCTTTTTTGTGGGGTTAATCTGAACTGGTGGCCTGCTAAACCTTTCTAAAAGAAAATTTTGGAACCTTCAACAAAATTGTTACGTGTCAAGTGTCCTAATTTGTTGTTTGTTGTATTTAATGTGTGCAGATGCATTCAACGTGGACATGAAGAGTCACAATTCAACAAAGACATGGTAAAAATGGCAAAAAAGCTCTAGTCACCTAAGGAGATGAACCCCTTTGCCATGAAGGGGTTAACTCGTGTTAGGTTGTTTATGGGGTAAATTCAACATAATATTTACATTAGAAAATCAGCTTATATGTAAAGGAGAATCTAAAAGTTTGTATGATTTTTTTATTCCCAGTATAGGCTATGTCAGCCATAGTTTTTCATTTACCCATAGGCAGCAGATCTCTGTAACAGACCTTCCATATGGTAAATAATCAAATCTATCTAAATAATTGCACTTAAAAAAAAAGTATTTCTCATATTTACCAAGTATTTCTCATCCCAAATCCTAAAATGAATCCAAAGAAACGTCAAGAGCAGGACAGACCCATCCCATCCAATACAGTTCTGCTACAGCCCATTTTATTTCCCATAATTGCATATAATTGTCTTTTCCTCCATAATCGTATATCATTTTATTTTCCTTCTTCATGCCTCCCAGAGCTTCATGATCACATGCATAATGCGACGTAAATCAACTTTCAAATATTTACGTATTTAACTTTGCTCTCAGCCAATTACAAATTGCAGACTACTGTGATTGTATTTGTCGTCTTTATCAGTGACAGACTGGGACTGTGCACAGTAGGGAGTTACATTGGGTGATCTAACTTTGGTTTGTACTTGGTGCTATACCTGCTGACATAGCGCTTAATAAACAGGGGGTGACGAGACAGAAATGTCCTGACACTAAGACATCTGGGAGGCAACATATTACATTACATTTATATAGCAGATTACGTAGCACTGTTACAATAGGGGACAGTAAACATAAAACAAGTATTTAACAAAGACAATTTAAAATGACAATAACATTGACACACGCTAAAACATACTGGTACAGAAGGAGAGGAGAGGAGAGCGCTGCTCTTGCGAGCTTACAATCATATAATGTTTGGTTTGTCCTCGGCAAGATACAAACATTATCTATCTTGTGTGTCTGCAGGCATGAGATCATAATTGATTGGTAACATCAGAGGCTTAAAGAAGGTTTGCAGGAAAATGGTATAATTTCTAAGTGGGAAGTGGTGTGTAATTACCTGTCTCATGTTACACTTGCACACACACAGATGGGTAATTTACATGACTTGTACATATTACATATAGAATGAAATGTGACATTTGACTCAAATTTTTTCCTAAACTCTTTTTCTTTCTTTTCTGTGATAAACAATAAAACAGACTGATACTTTATTCTTATACAGTAACTTAAAAGTAATTTACTAGGAAACAGTGTGCATTCCTGCTTTAAAAAGAAAACGTTTTGTCAACATTATTGTATATTTAAAATTTGCATCGATACATATATAAAAAAAGGATATTTTCAGCCTAATTAAATATTAGCACTCGTAAGGAAAGTAGCATGGTCTGTGTAACAATTATCCGTTAAAAAATTAATAAGCAACGCTTCTTATTATTCAGACATGACATCATGAAGGTATTTCGAAAGTAGTAGTGAGAGATACATAGTACATTTTTAAGTAGGCTTTCAGTATACTCCTATCACGCTTGGCTTAACTGCAGATAAAAAGGAATTTGCCACCTAAAAAAAAGAATAAGTATTAAGCTGGGGTGTGCGTTGGGTATCTTTGGTTGCATTGCAAGCACTTGCTGCTGGCTTAAGTAATACGGTATATTCCATGTCCAAGCCATTGCCACTTTAGACTAAGACAGACAATGGGTTCCATATTCACCAAATAATACGTGTTTTCAGGGAGTCCGTAATAGTATTTCTTGTGGAAAGGGATGTTGATTGAAAAAAAAGTATGTATTTAATACTGGGTTGGCTTCTGAACTAGTGTAAAAAAAAGTCTAACATTCAACGTTTTTTTTTGTTGTTGAATTAACACTCATAGCACCAGAGGGCTAATATACAACCTTTTTCAGAAAGGGTTAAAAAAATGAAATAAAAACATTGCTGACTGTGTCGGCCGAGATAATTGAAACAGTTCTCAAATTCATATATGTGCCTACTATACATCCAGGACAAATTGCGCTTTCATCAATAAAAGTAGTTCATGTAGAAAATATGAGATCTCTGTGAAAATATCCTTGTGAATAGAGGGCGATTTAGAGGCCATGGTGGCAGAAGTGATGACCCCAGCAAGTTGCACAGCACATAAAGTTCTGTTACTTCTTAATTAATGAAATACATAGCGTATAAATTACTATTTGATTATACGTGCCTATTATATCCGTCTCGTTATTTTAATAATGTGGGCTTGTGAGGTCATTTTTAAGAAACTTTAAAATGTTAGTTTTCATTTGCCAGACATCTCGGATCAAATTACCTCTCCTTGTTAAGAGACACTTATTATGAGAATTTCACTGCTATTACATGTCAAGGCAGAGGAAACAACTGGAACATATTTGCTTTAAATAAATGTGATAGTGCTCAGCTTCACGGAAAACCTTATGTTTTTGTGTTTTGTTTTTTTTCCCCCTTACAAAAACACGCAATTTAAACATAAGGCATTTACATTACAGAATGTCCACAAATATACTCTCTATATACTGTATATATAAATGTATACTTCCTCAAACTCTTGGGCTAAACGAGAAACAAATGGTGTTACTATCTTTGTTGTGAATAAAAAAGAAATAAATAAATAGGTTGTTTGCCAGCAACGGAAAATGTATTTGTTTTCTTGAGCTAACAGTGGATGGATTACACAGAAGGACTAAAAGAGAATATGCTTTAGTATTTGGCAGGAGTTTAATATATGGAGCAAAAAATATCTGTAAGAGAATACACATTCCTTCATCACATGATATTTTACAAATTTGAATTATTAGTTTTGTTGGAATACATGAAAATACTATTGACGCAAATACATTTCGGAAAATATAGGAAATCATTTTTGCAAGGCTAGCTATATGCTTAGCTGTATGCATGTCCCGTCCAGCGTAACACCTCATAAACAGAAATCACACCCTGACTTATCTTTAGTCCAGCTACCTTAACCTCTGCAATTTATGGGTGTCTTGACCGACCCCAGCTGTTTTAGCACTCATGGGAAAGTACAGTAATCCCTAGCCAAAGGACTGGATTAAATCACCACTATCCTAAGCATTTAAAGGGGCAGTAATTTCTATTTTGTTTCAGGATCAGTGAAGCAAGACTATTTGCTTTTAGTGCGTTTTCCCTGTGGGATTAGCTCAGGTAGTGAACGAAGCTGCACCCTACAAAGCAACCACTAGACAGGCTATGGAGCTTGGAAAGGGAATGGCCTTAATTGTACATGGTGCTTTAGCAGACGAGTAGATACATTTAATATACTATATATCTTGTTCCTTTAGCAGTACACTTCTTTTTTCCTAGAAAATCCATAGTATTTTAGAAATGAATACCACTCTGCAGTTAAAGGAACACTCCAGCCATCATATGCATTGGCCGCCTGACAAATGAATGGAGGGGTTCTGCGTTATCCTTCTCCCCAACCATATGCATTTTCCCCTATCCCTCAGCTCCTACTCACCACCAGCCAGCTCCAGCACTGATCCAAGTGAGAGTCCCAGGGAATCTAACGAGTCCCCCTGAATGCAGCCATGAGTTGAGAAAAAACAACTTCTCCTAAAGATAAGTGTTTTTTCCTACAGGTAAATAATTCATGTGAAAGTACTTACAAAGTAATTGGATACGCATTAATCATTGGTGTGGCTGTATTAGACACTAGACTGTACCTTAAGATGGCCGGTTGGGTCAAGCGATTACGTTTCTTAGAAGACCCGTCTTGCTTGAGAGTCTTGTGCAACCCAGACTTAAACATATTATAACAATCTAAGAACTGTATTGTGCTGGAATGAGTTTGATAATAGTTACTATAATTTATATACTATATTTACTAGTGATGGCTGATAACTGCCATAATATATGTGAGAGGAGGAGATACCAAGTAACTGCGCAAATGTTGCAGGTAATATTTAAAATGTAAGCATTCTTTATAATGTCTAAGCCAGTGCTTTTCAAATTTTTTTGTTTACTTTAAAAAAAAAATATATACATATCTTAGACATAACGGTATAAGTGTTAGTTTTCTTGTATTTGAATTTGTACATTAACCCCTTAATGACAAGGCCCGTACATGTACTGGCTCAAAATGCATTGTTTTCCTTAAGGGGTTAAGCTACATTAAGCTATCCCTATCATGTTCTTTTTTTGGGCTAACCAGCTTATCTATTTTCAGTGCCATATAAGAGACTAAAAGGGGGAAAATTAATTTGAAAACCTTTGCTTAACAGTAAGGAATAGCCAGTGTTTTAATCAACCTTATACCTATGACACTTAACACCTATCACACAAAACACCTCACTCACTCGTACTCACTCCCCATCACCGGCAATCACTGTGCATTATGATGTGTAAAGCTTTGCTGGTTCACATGCATGAGCATGAAATGGCACATGGTAGTGGCTGTGTGTGGTCAGACTGCTGTGATGTAATACATAGAAGAGGCCTTTGGACGAAAGACAGGACAGGTTTCTGGGCAACTTTAATATTTCAATAAACTTTTAAATAAAGTTTTTAAGAAACAACATGACAAGTTTGTTTAACTTCTCACTATATGATGTAGAATTTGATGATGTAGAATCTGGGGATATTTTAAGAGGCCTCTAGGTGAAAAACCCTTAAGCAGCATTAAAATGACGGCTTGATATTTTGTGGAAACAAGCTTACACAAGTTGAATTTAAAGGACATCAGTTTACTGTAACACAACTAGATAGTTATGTGTGCTGCAACATACATGAGACTCTTATCTCCTTGTAACTCCCGGAGCTCCACTCTCCACAGCAAATCTTTATAGTTCCTCTCAAGCTGCCATTCCTCTTGGACCAGACAATCCATAACAGCCTCCAGCTCGGGGGGATAGCATAAACCAGGACTTCTTCACGGTTGTCCCAGATTGCATCCCTGCGTTACTTGCAGGGGCTTCTGAAGGACGAGTCAAATTGGAAGGCATCATATATCAGTCCTGGTTTGACGGGGCTATACAGCATCAGAGGGTCGGTGTGGTCTCCCCCTGCTAAGTGCCAAAGAATGTTATTTTATAGAGCACTCAGTCAGAGGCTCTCCTCTGGTGCTGGTCCATCTCTCTGCGTTCTGCTATTGGCTAACCGACCACGAGACTCCAGGAGCTCTCTTGGTGTGTCTCGTCTTTAATTCTCATTGATCTGCTCCATATATCTGAGGTCTAGGTCCCAGTTGGTGGTTTGGATTTCACCCAAGTCGTGGGATTCGTCCCACCGCTGCCAACCAATCTTACAGGGTCACCGTACCCAAGGCTGGTTACCCCTGTTTGAGGGCTCCAGCCAGGTTACATGATTGTCCCTTTTGAAGGGCTGGAGCCACGTTCAGTCTCAGGGGCTGGTTATAAAATAAAGCACATTATAAAATATTACTAGGTCATGGGATCAGAAACAGGACACAGATGCGCTCCATGACTTTTCTAAACTGCACACAAATCCCCAACAAAGACCTCCAAAACACCCTCACAAAACGAAACACTGTGTAAACTGCCCCCAGACAACCCGACCCAGAGTTCCACGGGAATGTCTGTCTCTGCCCGGCGGAAGGAGATCCGGGGCAACTCCAGTTAACCTGGCCCTGTCACACTGAGGGTCCAAGTTTGGGTGAACTGGTAACTTTTGTTCTACAAAAGCAATTTTGTTTTGCGGGATGCATCCTTGTATAAAGGTTATCGCGAACATTCAAGAGTGTTCAGTCTTTAAAAAGCAATAATCCTTATGGTACTCAGAAAATATAAAGGAATACCTAACCTAGCGTACTGTGTACAGGAAGTTTGTTTCAGAGAAGGAGAAATGTTAGCATAAGAGGTTATAATCTAAAACGAGAGGGTCAGAGGGTTACAATACATATCATTTACTTTACTCAGAGGGTGGAAGATAAGTACAACAGCCTTTCATTAGAAGTAGAGGCTAAAACAGAGAGGGGATTTACAAAGGCATGGGATGGGCATTAAAGCTATCCTAAAAATAAGATGAGGTTAAGGACTGGGTATTATTGGGCATCAACAATTACATTTCTTCCTAAATAAAATATTGTGCTGAATTTTGATTATCAAGAAATATTTCTAATTACAAAATAGGACAGAAGATGCACATTATACTTAAAAAAACATTATATCCCCAAAAGACAATAAATTTAGATTCTACTTTTATTTCCAGTGATTTCTGTCAAGCAATAACATTCTATGCAAGTAGTTGTAATTAGAAATAAAAAATAGAAATTGCATGTTATGCTGATACAGCACCTGACCGTGCCAATTCACTTGGAACTACTCAATCTTGGCAAACGCACACCTAATTCCTTTGGATGTATGTTACCTTCCAAGGCTGGTTACTAAAACACATCTCCTTGTTAAGAATAACAGTGCATTGTTGACGTTTCATTTCTTGATACACATTTTGTTAGCAGACAACAGAATCAGGCAACTGTGCTCAGAATGAGTGTTCTGTAACGTTGGGTTCTTGGTATGCACAGTGAATTAGATGTATTTCTAGTTCAGTGTTTCTTAAGGTTTTTTTTTTGTTGATGCAGCGTTAAGAAATATTTACCAGCTAATCCAGACTGACTGCTAGTTCTTATTTATTTCCAATAAAACATAACATTTATTACTGGTGAAAAATAAAATAATGAAGAGCGAAGTAAGTTACTTGTGTGTTTTAAAGGGACAGCAATTCCTTTTCAGTGAGAAAAAAACATTTACTTTCTGAAACCCATCTTTCAGTAGAAAGGATGATGTTTCTCTTGTTTTACTGGCAGATACCGTTTGGCTTCATAAGTTTGGATGAATATATACTGTATGAGCAGGTGGTTAAGAATAGGTATATACAACCAATGGATGCAAACAAAATGTACTGCTCATGCCTGCTACTTAGGTGGAGATAAAGAAAAAAAGGTATGTGGAGGAAAGGGAGGGAGGAAAGGGAGAAGTCGTGCACACCCCAGTGAGGGACAAAATCAGGTCAATAATCCACTTATCTCATCAGAAGTAGTAAAAGCAAGCCAATTTAACCACATTCCAGTGAATGCTGTCATGTGATCAGAAGAAATGTGGATGAACTCTTCATTGGCCCCAATTTCCAACGCATTATTTCCCCAGTTGTGTGAGGGGACCTCACACCCATATACCGAGATTAGACATTTTGCAGCATTAAGGAGATGTTTAGTTAAGGAGCATTTAGAACAAGCTAATGATTTCCCAGTATTATAAAGTAGTACTGCACTGCCTTGTCATGCTCACCACAGCCTGGCGAACTATTGTCCAAAAATATTGAATCAATTGGCACTCCCACCAAATGCAAAGAAAAGTCCTTACTCCACTCCACATTCCCAGCAACTCAAGTACAACCCAGGATCCATGTTACTAATTTGACTTGGCATTTTGTACCACAAATAGTATTTGGTATGTGTTCTGTTAGATCCTAGATACTAGATGTCACGTCTGCACACACCAGAGGCATTTACCATGGGAGTTCTTCTGCCCAGAGTATGACTACCAAGGGAGGAGCCCTCGCTAGGAGTAAACCAGAACTCCCAATACAAGCAATTGCACTTTACAATGTCACGCATGCATTGCCACTTAAAACATGCTTCGTTTTTGGCAGCACAGTCATGCATATTAAAAATAACAAACACATTGAATTGAATTCCCATGGCTCAGCCAGACATACTACTTCCATGATGCTGGCTGAGCGTCATGGGAAGTGCAGCAACAGTAAAGTTGCAGATGCTAGCTGTGAACTAAAATTCCCAGGATTCTCAGCCAGCCAAGTGTCCACCATAATGCTGGCTGAGCATCATTGGAAGAGTAGTCCACAGCAGCAGAGATTTTTTTTAATTAATGTTAGCCTCCCTCCCAGGACCCTTACACAATGCATTTACACACACCTGCCTATAAACACACATATACACATACACTGCCTTTATACACACATATACACATACACTGCCCTTACACACACATATACATGTACACTTCCCTAACACACACAAATACATGTTCACTGCCCTTACACACACATATACATGTAAATTGCCCTTACACATACATATACATGTACACTGCCCTTACACACACACATACATGTACACTGCCCTTACACACACATATATACACGTACACTGCCCGTACACACACATATACATGTACTCTGCCCTTACACACACACATATACATGTACACTGCCCTTACAAACACTCATATACATGCACACTGCCCTTACACACTCACATAGACACTGCCCTTACACACACATATTTACACATACACTGCCCTTACACACCAGCAAACAAATACCTATACTGCTCCTACACACCGGCCCATACACACCTTACACCCCTTTCTCCAAGTGTCCAATTAAAGTGGGTCTCCTGCACGAAGACTATAGCGGCCTAGAGCCTTGGACCTTTTCTCTGGCACATTAAGACCCGTAACATTAAGTGTTAGGAGAACAAGATTTGTTTAAGTAAAAGCCATGTCTAATAATTGACTGCTGTCGGTAGCGAGACCATAAGCCCCCTTCTCCTGCAAGAGTCAAAGGGTCCCAGGGCTAAAGGAAAAGTGAAAAAAAGTGAAAAGAGAACAAAGAGGAAGAAGGAGAAAAGAAAGAAAGGACAAACTCTTAGAAGACACGCCCAAGAACCACCTATAGGTAATCCCAAACCCATTATAAGGACTTAAGGAAGCACTGCCTGAAATATCACCCAATAAGGTAAAACTATTTCACAAACAAGAAGAAGAAACCAGTTATTCCATTTGGCTCCCAGCAAAATAATATATTTGGAATTAATCACATCTCATATCCATCCCAAATCAATACCACAGTCAGAACCCTTCGAACCCAAGGGAGCCCAGATGAGAAACAACCTGCCCCTCGATCACACATATTTGTGTTCCTATATAGACACACACACACACATATATACAGTCCAAAAGACAGAGACTGGTGCCATCCAAACTCTCTCTAATCTGGGGCACATCACCCACAACCCTAGGAAAACACCCCCTCCTTCCCCTTTAACAACAACATATTTCTGGTATGCTTAAACAGCAAACAAAGCTACCAATCTATAACTGGGACCAGTGTCCCATCTCCCCAGTGCCAGTCACAAAATAATATGTCAGATAATCATGTTATAGCTAAGCCATTAGAAAACACAACCAATCCTAAACCTATTTTCAGGAAAAACAAGGTCCCCAAGCAAAGACTTCTATTTCAGCCTCCAACCTATGGCATGAGTGAACCCTGAAAAGGTGGGTTGAGTGTTGGTGTTTTAACCTCCTTTCACATGGACCTGGGGTATTGATAAGTAGGCTAACATGAGCACATTGCAACAAAACCAAACCCATAGAAAGCAATCATAAGAGATAAGAAAATAAGAAAACAAAAACACAAAACCAAACCACCATCTCATGGTTACAAGTACAATATTGTACCCTGTATCAGCAGACTGTTCCAGTTCAAAGTTATTATGAGAAATTCCTGTTTGGGGCACAGGCAGTAATTTAAACAGTAGAAGGAGTAGCAGTAGTTTTTGCCAAGAGGTTAGTACAGGCTGGTCAAGATGCATGTTTTCAAACAAAAATGAGGCCCTGATCTCCTGTTTGTGAGCAAAGTACTTAAGAGAGACTTTAGTTTCCAGCATAAGGGGGTTCTAAAACAATAGAAGGGGCGACTCTAATTCTAAGTACTTCATAGAGACTTCAGTTTCCAGCATAATCGGGTTCTAAAACAATAGAAGGGGCGACTCTCCCCCCACACTTTCAAATTAGGAACAGAACTCTCTCTAACAGTTTAGGTCACCAAGTAATGAATTCGGACACATGTGGGAAATCACAAATCACCTTTAGATACAGTGTCCCACCAAGTTTCCTGGTGATTCTGGTAGCTCTTAGATATTAATTTGTGTGAGTGAAAAAAAAGAAAGTTTTATTCAGAAATTGAAACAAGAATAAGTACAAAATATAAAAAACAAAATCAACAAATAAAAAAATCTAAAGCAACTTTGATTGAATTTGATGTTCATTTTGGTTACAATAAAGACCTCTAGCCATGTTGCTCTACTCTTGTACAAAAATGTTTTCAGAAAAAAATGGGTTACTATACAATCTCTCTTTGTAGCATTTTAATTTAAATTGGAGTTACTAAGGTATTGATAACCCTACACTAAGTACACAGCTAAGCACATAGTTTTACACAACTCCCCTGTGCCCTGTGTTTAAGCTGTGATTTTAGCTGTCATATATCAATGTGAAAATCACCAATTGGAACGCTCAGATATGAACATAAATCAGTAAATCAGAGTAGAACATAGACGAGTCAAGGCCAGGTGATATGACCCTGAAAATGTATCAATTCATCCTAAATCCTGAGATTAGTGTAAAGACCTTGAGACTTCCCAGGAATCATAATAAAGGAAATTATTACAATACTTGTCCATTAACCTAGTAGATGTGAATTCAGCTCATTGTGATTTGTGTTTATTGTCTCATATGTGGATTAAATTGACACAGTATATATATATATATATATATATATATATATATATACACACACACACACTCACTGGCCATGCTAGTATCGGGTTGGACCCCCTTTTGGTGTGGGGAACATTCCTCAGAGATTTTTTGAAAACATGTTTTACATAGTAAGATTTGTACAAGAAGCAAAGCAAATCATAAAAAAGTGACACAGCTTTTCATCCTTGGAATCTCTAAAAATAACCTTTCCTCGAACTCTTGCATATGAGTGACCTCATATAACCTGGTTAGTGTGAGGCACACAGTACTTTCCCAGGGTTCATAAATTCTGGAATCTGTCAAATTTATCTCAATCTGTAGACCAGATCACTGATATAAATAGATGCAACATTAGTGGTCTTGGAGCTATGCCACCTTCACTTCATGGCATCTTGCCTTCAGTTCCTTTGTGGATTATCTAAATTTCTCTAATTTCTTACATCTAACCTAATAGTTGTAACAAATATTTGAAGAGTAGAATGTGACGCAATCAATACAATTATAGAAAAGAGATAAAGTGATAAAAATTGGGTAGGTTTTTACTCCAGATGTGTTTATTATACAATACTTTCCGACAAAGCAACACAACTGCTTACTGAAATCACTAAAATCAAGGAGCAGGAACTACCCAAAAAAAACCTAGAAAACAAACTGGTTCTAAAAAAACATTCTTCCCATCTTCCCATCGAGACAACTCTCAGGATATGTTGGCAAACAGGATAATTGGCACCACACACAGAAATGATAATGCCACTGTAGAAGAGGACAACGAGGTGTTATAAACAATATTGATATTAGCACCAGAAGAAAATGGGGGTCTTTCTTATCTTTCTTGATCATACTCAAGTGGTTTGGCTTAAAGTGTTTAAACTTTGGTGCATTTGGTGTACCTATTGTAAAATGTATCATTGTAACCTGTTCCTTTTCCCCTGTGCTATCTGCTATCCACTAAACGTTCCTATCTACTCTTCTTGTGCCCACACAATTAGCTCTCCCCTGGTGTGATGTGCATTGCTGCTGTTTGACCCTGCTTTGAAAGCTAAATCAGTTTATGGATTGATAATACTGGTATTGATGTCTGGCTATTCCAGTTGTCCTACACCAGCCAACTTGATATCTCTCCTGGCATGTTCTCCAGAACCTTGCAGTCGTGACTACATCTCTGATCAACCAGTGCAAATGATCTAATTTCTTTCTCTGATATTGGCCCAGACTTCACTTGCCAGTTTGCTAATCCGCCCCTAGTGCAAGGTTGTAGCTAATCTGCTAAGGAGCTCCAGCTACCAATTCTGCCAGACTTCCTTAAGATCCATGGCATTACACCACCAATTCATATGGTATAGTATATAGTACTCTTTGACACACACAGTATAAAAGAGGAGATAACACAGAATGTGTCGGCATATAAGAACCATTTGGCCCATCTAGTTTGCCCACATTAAACATCAGTTGCCACACCCCTGACCATTTTTCTAGTTTACCTAAATCATTTGCCATTTGAGGTATACATCTCAAAAAAGCAGTGTTCAAACAACATATTGTGAAGTAGAATAAAGGAGCAAAGTGCAGTCTCATAGACATACTAAGCCAATGACTCTTCAGTCAAACTTAATACATGACATAAAAAAGGTCTAAGAATTTATTGTTGGATTTTCTTCAAAATTAGATGTAAAATTACGTAAGGATTGTACACCATTAATTATGCAGGAGATCTTAAGTAATCACACCTCATGTCTAATGCAACAGGAGACATATCACAAATCTATCTTGCAGATAATTATTTAACCACATTTAATTGGTGCCATATATGTTAACGCTTTCTTATTGTTTCTTGTATTGCTTTTGTTATACATTGTGAATATACCCCATAGCAGATATGTAAATAACGTTCTATTTCAGGATTATTTATCAATAAGCAACTTGGTTGTGTGAGAAAGAGCAAACTCTTCCCGGAGTATGGAAATTATTGTGTACAAAGGCTAGTTAGCTCTGTTGGTTTTCTCTTTAGAAATAGTATACACCGGAAGTCCATCTACCTGAGGGTTTACCTTGCGATGCCAAGTTGATGCAAGACTGTCCTGGGCAATCTGTAACATGTGGTCACTTTAAGGATACCAGTTCACAATAGTTTTGGGCCCTCTTTTAGCATGTCCCTTACGAAAAAATTACTGCAGTTTTTCTGCAGTAATACTGCAGTTTTTTGGACATGAAAAAACTGCAATACTGCACTTTTACTGCAGTATTACTGCACATTTACTGCAGTTTTACTGCATTTGTACTTCACTGTATTGCAGTTGTACTGCAGTTATTTTTGTACGGAAGTACAAATGCAATAAAGCTGCAGTACATTGAAGTACAACTGTAGGTTTGCAATATAAAAAAAAAGTGCAGTAAAACTGCAGTACAGTGACGTACAAATGCAGTAAAACTGCAGTAAATGTGCAGTAATACTGCAGTAAAAGTACAGTATTGCAGTTTTTTCATGTCCAAAAAACTGCAGTATTACTTCAGAAAAACTGCAGTAATTTTTGTCTAGGCTTAGGCTCCCTGTTTCCTCACTAATGTCCCATGGCCGCTAAGGTATGATGCATGCTGAAGAGCTTATGTCAAACCTTACCAGGTTGTGTCTAAAAGGAACCACCTGTTATGACAGAAATATTTGATAGATATCTTCTATTTATATAGCTACATCAATTTACGTAGCACTTCTTACAGTACATATATTGAAAGGATGCGACAAAGCTAGATTTGACAGACTAAGACAAAACAATATATTAGGTTAATAGGGCCCTGCCCACAAGCTTCTATAACCCCTGATGTTATGTGCACCCATTCACTAAGGTAAGAAAAATGTTGTCAGCCTGATCCTAGTACTGGGATTGTACATACATTGCTCAGGCCTTCTCAAAACACAGAGGGTCTTGCTTTACCAAAGCAGTCTCTTTTTTTATGTGTCTAGAAAAATAATCTAGTCTCTTTTGTAATATAAATGAGACTGTATGGCTGGCTTTGCCCGATTAAAGATGGAAAGAATGTATTTTCTGTAAAGACAGTTTGGCCCATCTGAAAGTTCACAAAAAGCGGTTAAGTGCATAATGGCTCAGCATGGCCTCCTGAGCCCTCAATGAAAAGTACACTGGAGACAGAAAAAAGTAAATACTTCTTATTTAGTATGGCTAAAACTTATCCATACTTGTCAAATGAATTATCTTCTGCACTGTCTGATCCTTTATGAAAGAGATACACAGAAATATTTATTAAGGCATTAAGCAAAAACTGTTATACAGCATCATTCAACCTCTGAAATGAATCAGTGCTATTGGAACAAAATACATGATATATGGCTGGATGTAATGGTTAGCAGATCAATATGACCTCATTGCCACCCTTCAAATTATTAAGTTAAAGAACATCTACAGTTGCAGCACGCAACAGACGTGACCCGGCAGTAACATTTTTGCAGATTTCAGTATTGAGCATAAATGCAAAAACATTTGTCTTACAGGACACGCAGAGAGTTGTAGAAACAGCAGGGTTAGGTTGTTTTGTAGGTTTCTAAAGACGAACTTGATTGGAAAAGCAATCATTGACTTGCTATACAGTGGACTGAAGCAGTAAATGATTGTTAGCATGTTTGAAATCATATGGCATACAGGGATATCGAGCATAGTCTGCACATAGAATTTATGGGAAGGAGATTATGTACCAAACTACTGTAGTGGGGGCTGGGGAGACTAATGCAAATGTGTCCCTTAACAGCCCAACCAAGAAAGAGAAAGAGCTTCTGCAATGGTAAATCCCCACTCAGGAATAACTCACTTGTGCTATTGAAAAGATAAAGTAAAATTTATTTTATTATTATTGTTATGCTTTATTTATTAAGCGCTAAACATGACACTAAAGAATGTAAGGATGGGGTAGTTAACAAATACATAACAAATATACATTTATACATAGAGGGCCCTGCTCGTGAGTTTACAATCTAACAGGAATCAAACGGGCAATTGAGACAATCTTTCATAAGGAAAGTCCAGATTGAAATCAAATACAAATTTCCTCAACAAGCAAACCAACAACCCCAGATGTACTTTTTTACCACTCCCCAGTTGGTTTTTCTGTAGGCACATAAAGCAAGGAGCTCCATATCTAGGCAGCCCCATTAGTTTTTGGAAATGTTTTTGAGCCTGTCCTCCGCTTAACCTGTAAAAGCATCTTTTAGGAAGATAAATGAGGAACGGCTTGAGGGAGGAGCTTAGAAAACACCACCAGGGGTGGTAAGGAGTACAAATGGACAATACAGGTATGAATGACCAGGGCTGGCCTTTGGGGTGTGCGACCTATGCGACCGCACAGGGCGCCACACTCCAGGGGGAGCCGCCGCGGGGTCTGCCGCGGGGTCCTCCTCCGCCGCCGCGGAGTCCTCCTCCTCCGCCGCCGCGGGGTCCTCCGCCGCCGCGGGGTCCTCCGCCGCCGCGGGGTCCGCTGCCGCCCCCTCTGCACCTAAATGAAAACATTGTTGTTTTTTTTGTTGTTGGTTTTTTTAACTTTATTTAACATCCTCCATGTTAAATAAAAAAAATTTCTTAACTATATTTAACATGGAGGATGTTTAATAAAGTTAAAAAAAAACAACAAAAAAACCCAACAATGTTTTCATTTATGTCCCGGGCAGGGGCGCCAAGCGGTTGCTCGTGAAGTTCTCAGCAACCGCTCGACGCCCCTTACTCTCCGTGACTTTGTCGCGGTGCCGGCATCTCATGTTGAGCGCCGGACTATTCCGGCGCTCAACATGAAATGCCGGCAGGACTCCTCAAAGTAAGTTAGGATGAGGAGAAGTAGGGAGAGGGGTGTAGTTTGAAGGGGCGGGGGGAGGGGTGTAGTTTGAAGGGGCGGGGGGAGGGGTGTAGTTTGAAGAAGCGGGGGGGAGGGGTGTAGTTTGAAGGGGCGGGGGTGTAGTTTGAAGGGGCGGGGGTGTAGTTTGAAGGGGCGGGGGGTGTAGTTTGAAGGGGCGGGGGGGTGTAGTTTGAAGGGGCGGGGGGGTAGTGAGGGGGAGCCAGAGGAGTAGTTCGCACAGGGCGCCGGAACACCTAAGGCTGGCTCTGTGAATGACTACAAAAAGAAACCCCAGGTGAGTTTTGAAGGTATGATGTAGCAGACATTTTATTTTTCGTTTGTTTAAATTGTGGACCAAAAGCAGAAACATAACAATACGAAACTATGGAAGCTATCCCCATATAAACACAATACGTTACTGTTCCACTGTAGAAGGTTGACAAGTGACATCTCTAACAGTTTAAAAAACAGACAAGGAGAGAGCCTTATCATATGAATGAGCGAGGCCAGCCATGGCATCTTGTCATTCTAACCTGTGTAAGTAAGCAAGCTAATTGCTGCTTGTCTTCACCAGAAGTCTTATTATCTCACGTGCTTAGTGCACATTTCCAGAAGCTCTGATGTAAGGCTGAATGCAGTTCAGATAATGTTATGCGGACCCAGCCATTGCAGTTTCTCTTCTGAATTTCAGGTACATTTGACATCCTTTTCTTTCTTGTTTCTAAAAAAGGTTCAATAGAAGAGATGAATATATTAAGGTACACGAATCTAATAGCCAGCGGCTACCAGTGTGCTGCTATTAAAACTTAGTTAGAGGTTATAAATAAACATGTTATCTATTTGCAGTGATTAGTATGTTTGGTTGCCTGCTAAATGCATGAATATGTATGTATTGTTCTCATTGTGTGAAGGTTTTTTTTTTTATTTTAATTTTTAACACAATAGGAAAAGTAAGGTGGAATATTCTTTTGTACATCCTACACCCAGTGGGATGTTATCATATAGAGAGGAACTTATTATTTAAGGACAAAACATTTTTAATTTAAAAAATATTCAAAAAATTTTGATGTTGAGACAGCGATCTGGCAAGAAAAATCCCGGGACGTATTAATATCTTCTATGGGGAGAAAGAAATGAGGTAGATAAATGACCTGGAGTTCATCTAGAGTTTATATGCAGAATTATTTGCTTTTGAAGGCACATGTAAAAGCTAATACAATTGTATTGACATGATTGAACTATAGTGGATAACACACTGCATTTGTGGGTTTTCATAACCCTAATAGACTTATAAACCTTGCTTCTGTCCCCTCAGGCCTGGTTACATATTGCAAATGGCTTCTAACACTTAATTACAGTTTAGTCAAGTAGACATAGCAAAATCCTATTGCGATCTCCACTTCACCGACCTGACCCTTGCTGCAATCAAATCACCCTCACTCAAGCAGTCTCTCTCTTTCTGTCTTAACCACATAATAGATCGTAAGCTTGCACAAGCAGGGCCCTCTTCTCATTCAGTACCTATATTTATTAACATGTGTTGATGTTATTGTCAAATATGCATTGTCAATTTTAATGTTATTGTTAATTTTCAGTTATCATCCTAGTCAATAGCTCTACAGAATTTGCTGGCAGTCTAATAAAGTCAAATAAACTGGCTGTTTGTTTAGACATGTTAATAATTTAACATTTAACAAAATGCAAAGTGAATGAACAGAAGGAACATCTAAATCAAATCAATATTTGGTGTGACCACCCTTTACCTTCTTCACTTGCACAAAGTCAGGGATTTTGCAGGCATATAGTTAGCTGTATGATTAAACAGGTGCTAATGATCATCAATTTAATATGTAGGTTAAAAACAGTTATTTACTGAAACAGAAACAGATGTGTATGAGGAATAAAGTGGACGAGGAACATACAAACTCACTAACAAGGTGAGGTTGCTGAAGACAGTTTAATATCAAAAGTTATACATTATGGCAAGACTGAGCACAACAACAAGACACAAGGTGATTACACTGCATCAGCAAGGTCTCTCCCAGGCAAAAATGTCAAGGAAGACAGGAACTGACAGATGTTCTGTCCAAATCTTTTAGAGAAGCAAAAAAAGTGGGCAATGTTGAAGACTGTAGATGCAGTGGTTGGCCAACAAAACTTCCTCACCTCCCTTCATGATCGGTAGATGTCCAGCAGTGCCATCAGCTCCGCATTGGCAGAAAACAGTGGGATGCTGGTACACCCAAGCGATTCAACTAGTCAAGTAAACACAGTAACTGGGTTTTAGAAAAATGTCAGCATGTGCTCTAGACTGATGAGTCAAAGTTTCAAATACTTGGCTGTAGCAGAAGGCAGTTTGCACACTGATGGGCTGGAGAGTAGTACAAGAACGAGTGATTGCAGGCAACAGTGAAGGATGGTGGAGGTTCCTTCAAAGTTTGAGGCTAAATTTCTGCAAATGGAGCTGGGGAGTTGGTTAGAATTAATGATCTCCTTGATGATGCAAAGTACAGGAAGAAACGTATAATCATGCAATACCATCAAGGAGGCATTTGATTGGCCACAAATTTATACAACCGAAGTCATTAAGAACTATCCTTCGCATATAGAGGAACAAGAAGATCTAGAAGTGATGGTATGGCCCCCACAGAGCCCTGATCTCAACATCATCTAGTCAGTCTGTGATTACATGAAGAGATGGAAGAAACTGAGGCTTCCTAAATCCACAGAAGAACAGTGGTTATTTCTCCAAGATTTTTGAAACAGCGTACCTGCCGAGTTCCTCAAAAAAAATGTGTGCAAGTGTACCTAGAAGAATTAATGCTGTTTTATTATTATTATTATTAATGCTGTTTTAGAGGCAAAAGGTGGTCACACCAAATATTGATTTGATTTTTGAAAAAAATAATTGCATTATATTTAGATCTGAATCATTTTCTTGTAATTATTGTATTTCTTTTTTTTACATTTGCATTAAAGGCATTGCACATCATTTTTAATGTTTTTGTATTTACTCATATGGGTTGACATTAAGCCATTAGACAACATATTTATATTTCAGGTTTTTTTTTTTTGCAATATATTGTGTACATTAGAGGCAAATTACATTACCGTTTTTCACATTGTCATAAATTAAGAAAAAGGATAAATATTAAGTCGCACTGTATTATATCTCTTGCTAGGAAGCATATTTCATTATTTTATCTCTGGATATAACTATATCATGTCACATTTAAAGCCTGTAGGGCCATATTTTAAATAAACCATTAGCTGATAGCAGTCACCATTACCAATGTGCTGTTAATGGCAAGCATGCAATTCTATATCAATCATTCCTGGGAAGGGGATTGATTTCAAAATATAATGTGTGCTTTATAAAGCACAAATATTTGGTATTGTAAAGGACTGTGGTGTATAGAATATGTGTCGTTTTGTTAATAGATATTTTAATCCTTGCATGTAGGATTTCATTGTTGCTCATTGTAGTAATTGATCTGTTTTTCCCCCCCTAACAGGTTATTTTAATAGGTAATGGGCTGAATTCAATGCCAGAGATAAATCTATAACAAGTAATTGAATACAAATCCTCCCATAGGCTTCAATGGAGATAAATAGATTAAAATTTAGCCCACATTCATAACTGAGATCAAAGTATCATTGTCTTTATCTCATATTATTCCATTGCTTTATTCTAGAGGATTTCTATGCAGATGGTATCCCCTATATTGTATCCAGCTCAATGTATATTAAGAGTTGTTCAAATTTAGAATTGCCTAAAAGATGCATGATCCCAAACAATCTCTGTTAAAAACATATAAACTGAACATTTCCCTAGTTGCACAGTGGTTTGTCTATAGTAATAAAAAAGTATTAAAAAAAGACATATTCCTTTCATAGAACTACCTGGCACTTGGCCCAGACCACTGGCAAAAAAGTGTATCAAAATATAAAAAGTGACATGTTCCTTTGAAGTTAGCCTAAAACAGTGTATTGCATTTCCAGACAGTGAGTGCATTCTAACTATTTCCTTTCTATGTAATTATAACACACATATGTTCGCTTTTACCTCAAACGATACGGTCACCTTTCCAACGTTATTCACAGTTGATGTGTTGGTATTCTGTTTACCATAGTTACTTTATTTACCTGTGTGACAATGGCAACTGAGAGTCTTTTTTTTTCGCTAATTCCATCAGTTTTCTATCTTCAGCTACTTCCTCTATGATACATTCCCATGTGGTATCCATGTGCTGGATCTACTCCGATGTTCGACTAAGTGACAAGACCCTTCAAGACCATTTCTTCATGTAAGAAAATTGAGAACCCATTTCAAGTCATATCTAGGTCTGTGTCATACAGTATGTGTCAAATACAAGCATGGAGTTTAAAGCAGACGTATGTCCATTCTTATGGTGGTGAGGAGCAATAATAAAAAAAAAAGACCTGAAAAATGCAACAGAAAAATATTAGAAGTCCAAATTATATACCATACAGAGTAGTCCTCTCATGCTCAGGATTTGTATGATTATTTCCAAATCAGGTTACTTATCACCATTGATGATTTATTGTCCTGTCACATTTTGCCACAGGCCACAGCTTTCATAAGGTAAAAAAGTCCCTTATGTTGCAACCAAATTATCCACAAAACAATTACACTGATTGGCACAAACAATATGTGAGAGCAATAGGCAGTTTTCATTGAGTTTCATTTTCCCAAAAGTCGAGAAGGTAGCACGTTTATCTTCATATACACAGTTCTGCATATGTAAAATGTGGGTCAGTATCAGCTCTTTGGTAAATTCCCAATTAGAAGGGAAATGCTTGTGGTAGTACTAAGGGCTGACATTTGACACATAGTTAAGTAAAAGTTAAGTAAAACATATAGAAAACCAAGGATGTATTTATTGAATGTCTGTGTTTCCACCCATGCAGTGGGTCTTCATCAGGGTGAAACACACGTGTACACTATAAATTGCAATTCACCGGGCCAATTTTATTCTTGTTGTTACACTAAAAAGTCTGTAGTTTTAGAAATACTCCAAAAGTATGAAATTTACTAAACCTGGTCTATTAATACAGAGGACGCATGAAAGTAAAATTATGTTTCTTCTCACCTTACTTGTGCCCCAGAGTTATGTTAACACAACATTCTAGTAGACCAGATATAAAGCTTCAAGTAATGAACTGGAAGCCTGGTAGTGGTTTGTGGCCTGATTGCCGAGATAACTATTCTAATTAATCATGGCAGACTAATCAGAATGACAAGGTTTGGGAGGTGACATTCCCCAAAATGTCTAATTTGTTTTTTAATCCCCACAGCAATTTATTTTCTGAATATAGAATGTATTTCTAAGGCATTCGACATAATGTAGTCAAGGTTAACAGTATTGAGTTCCAGTTATTCAATATTTATGATTCTTTTTTCATGTTTGTACTATTAGGATTTTTTTTAGGATTCCAAATGGCCCATTAATCAAAACGTGACACTGTAAGTGTCTGACAATGAGTAAAATGTTGATGCTTGAGAACGAGGACATGTTTCAGAGTGGAATTGTAGTTCATCAATAGTTTCCTCTTAATTGTTACAAAGTGACATCTATACATTTTATCTCTATCTAATAATCCATTCAAAAGATATAACAATATCCCCAGTGGTTTGGCTTTTAGCAAGGGTTGGGTCTGAAGGAATGCAGTGACACAAATAGCTCAAGTGAGCCAAGGCACCTTTGTGGACAGTATTCATGCTGATGACAGTTTTGAAATACAATTATCAGTTTGATCTGCTTAAAAATTCATCATCAGTTCCTGCCTTCAGAAGACTTAAAACATACAGAGTCTTAACAAAAGAAAAAGGTGATAAGAAGGCATCATTTCACCCAGCCTCATAACTGTAAATTGAAGAAAATATTTTTTTGCCTGCAGCTCATTGGCATATAGGCAGTGTTATATTATAATTTCATGAGCATAAATCCTTTGAATACATTTTCAGAAGGATAACTGAATTAGAAATGCAAGTACCTAAAGACTCAACTGTGTAAGTCATAGATGTAAGAATTATAAAGAATAAAAAATACATTTATCACAAGGAAATTTGTCTTTTGGCTTATCTCTTTACTCAATGGTAACCTCGGGCCAAGGGGCCGGCTCCAGGGTAACCCAACAAGCACAAGATGGGAAGTTTCCACATACCCTCAACACAATTTGCAACCTACTTAAATAACAAAATATACCAGAAAAGTCTGCTTAAGCAATAGGATTATTAATAGTTTGAAATATGAAGTTGTACAATATTTAGGCAATTTGTAAGAATGCACCCCAAAAAGTGTAAGCCTCCCTAATATATATCAACTTTAAAAAAAGAGGGGGTTACTATAATGTACCAATACAAATAGCAAGGACTGGATGAAAAAAAAAGTAAAACTGGACTTTTATTGTTACGGCTACAAAACACACCAAACAAACACCACTTTAAAATATATTGCACCAGTGCTAATCCACAAAAGAGCTAGAGTGATCAAAAAGCCAATATATATCGAAACAGTAATATTTCATTGTATCATTTATACAGAGGTCAACATAACATGATGCAGGGATGTTGATAAACCACCCTAGTCATAGTTACTGTTGGATAGTTACATTTAACCTGCATAAAAAGTAAATAGTTGACAAGAGCAGGTGATATACGAATTCTATACAATGTCTATACACTGCCCATGTGGAACTCTGCCCACCTAGATGGGGATAGTGTAGACTTGTGTTGCGTGCATATGTACAGCATATGAAGGCAGGCAAAATTAAATAAGCATCCTTTATAAGTGAAATACCTATTGTTTACAATAAAGGGCATCAATGTTTCAGTATTGTTTTTCTTATTGATGTATTTTAAATGCCTTTTCATGATATCTCCTGTCATGTAGACTGAATATTTAAGGTTTCTGGAAAACCTTTTTACTGGAACATTATCCATGCCTACTTGTGTATCTAGGATTTTACCATTGTGGATTACCTTACCCTATTCTGAATCTTCCTTATTACTTCTAACTTTAAACACTCACTGAAAAACCCACCTGTTCAGAGAAGCATAACATATGTCCTCAATAAAAACCTTCTAAATCCAGATTGTATTTACCTCCAGCTTTTCTAAAGGACCAATTTGATGACCATTTGGTTAGCAGGTCGCCACAATAGAACTTTGGTTATGGGTGTTTAAATGGTTAGGTTAATATTTAAAAAATACCATTACATAAGTTATGGTGGGTAAAGGTGATGGAAAACCCTTCCACTAAAATTAAAGTAGAAGTATTATTAAACACTCATCTACAGACACCAGAAGGCTTGTTTTTCCCTCAGAAAACTCATGGTGCTGCCACAACCACAATGGATTCTGGGTAGGCACATGCAAATAAGGTCAATAATTATCACCTTTTGACTCTGTATCCACTTTATACATGGAACCCTTGAAAGTAATTGCCCGCAGTACAGGACAGCCTTTAGACTAAACTTGGGAAGAGGTGTAATAGCCAAATCATCACTCATGGACAGCTTTTTTTTCCCCCCCTAACCTAAATTACTGAATTAAATATGTTACGTACCCTATAGCTCATTTTGTTGTATATGTTGTTTATTTTCTGCCCATACATATAACACGTCAATCACGAGTTCTTTGTCTTTTGCACATCTGTGTAGCTTTTGGATCAGGAGCAAAGTCAGCCAAATCACCCAATAATATACCAACAAATAAAACGCATCCAGAATTATTCAGAAAAATAAATCTAATTTTACACCAAGCAGTCAGAGTGGCCACAGTTTAATCTAGCTAGAGAACTGCGTACAGCAGCCCCTTCAGACCCAAGAACCCGCTAGTCCTCAACCATCCCAGACAGGAAGTTGCAGCCTGGGAAGACTTTTCACCCATGGGAGGTATAAACAGGCCTAGCAGTCCTACTTCACCAGAAGAGCCCAGCCGTAAGGCTTAGAAGAAAAACCAAGCTGAACGGGCCCCTAGAAGCTCCTGCAGTCAGCACACAGCTAATTCTGGACTACTTTAATGAAAACCAGCTACCTGAGCCTTTCATCAGCATGAGGTTACATAAGTTATGATGGGTAAAGGTGATGGAAAAGCCTTCCACTAAAATGAAAGGGGTAATAGAAGCATTATTAACCCCTTAATGACAAAGCACGTACATGTACGGGCTCAAAATGCATTGTTTTCAATGGGTTTAGGGACATCTACACACACCAGATAAGCCAGAAGGCTTGTTTTTCCCTCAGAAATCTCATGGTGCTGCCACAACCACAAGGGATTCTGGGTAGGCACATGCAAATAAGGTCAATAATTATCACCTTTTGTCTCTATATCCACTTTATACATGGATCCCTTGAAAGTTAATATTTAAAGACACCTGGAGACAGATATGCCTTGTCCATCTTGCTATATATGTTACAAGGCGGAGGCTCTAAAGTATAAATAAAAAGAAGGAAAAGGACTGAATAAATTAATAACCGGGCTAGTTTGTGGAAAGGGTCAAAAGGTGACTTAGCTGCTAGTAGGCTTGAATTAAAATATTTTGCAAAAAGTACAGTCAATGTGAAGCACACTGGGTGTTCCGCTTTTACAATAAAAGAACAGCACATTTAGATTTTTAGGTGGAAAATCTGCTTTACATATCTACACACACACAGAGAACCATTCTGGTATTGTACACCCAACCTTAATTACCTGCGATGGTAGCAAAGTATCTAACCGTCCTTCATACATTTCTATGCCATTTGGTTTATATTGTCACAAGTATGTAAAAAGACAAAAAAAGTAACATAATGCACTTTAATTATATACTATCATGCATATACTGTAAAAGACACACGAAAAGACATAATTACTACTTATATGTGTTACAGAGCCATTGAGTGTATATTGTCAGTGCAGGCAGAAAAGATATAATTATCGCTCGTATGTATTACATGCCATAACGTATATACTACCTCTGCTGTGCGAGAAGAGAACACATAATCTTTACCCGTTTAACATGATGCAAGTTATAGTCTAACGGAAGCCATTAACATTGCCCATGAGACGAGATGGTACAAACAGAGAGGGGGGTGTACACTTTTACTCTGCTTTAACATCTGTTTTATTACGTGTATGCAACATATTCTGAATCCAAGCTTATGGGCTGCATGCCGTCTTGTGCTAGAGGGTTCATGCGGCATAAGACAGACTAATAACGTTTAGCCTTTAGTCATTTGCTTTAATCATCAGCAAATGTAATAACCAGTAAGATATTTAAAAATAAGCAATATATAATTAGATACAGTATAGTAGTTGTAGTGCCCTCTATATGGTCCCAATCAGATTATGTGATTTATTTAACCATTTGACTTCAAAAGTTATGAGAATTAAGCAAGGATTATATCATACATAAAAAGTTAATATATTCAGTTACCTTCTGAAAACTGAATTTGATGGCACAACCTCTATGGGTAGTTAATTGCACACCTTTATTGTTCTTACTCGAAATAACTCTTTTCACTGCTTTAAGTGAAAATTCCTTTCTTCAGGTCTGAATTGATGACCCGTTGTTCTGTGCACAGTCCTTTTAATGAAGAGGTCATCGGTCAGTGTCTGGTATCGTCCCTGTACGTATTTGTATAATTATACTTAGGGCACCTTTTTCCTAATGTAAAAAAAAAATTACGTAAAGTGCGTCATTCCTCTTGTTAACTTTGTAGCCTACCACTGGACCTTTTCAAGTTCCATGATGTCCTTTTTTAAAAACAGACTTGCGTTCCTCCTCAATTACCATTGACTTATAAAGAGGCAAAAATATATTTTGTTACGTGACTCAATTATTGTCTATAATTATTCCCAAGTCCTTTTCATTTAATGATTTCCCCAACACAACCCCATTTAAGGTATAATTAAGGCATTTATTTATTTTCCCAAAATGCATATACTTGCATTTGTCAACATTAAATCTCATCTGCCACTTGGCTGCCCAGTCCTCCAATCTAACTGAATATTGGGATACTTTCACAATATATAGCATGTATTAACCAGCCACTACGTCAAAGTACCTCAAGCTCTATTTAACTTTTTCATAGCTATTTTGCTTACAAAGGAGCTACATCAGTGGGACTAAGCAATATATGGCCATATAGTGTGACGGAATCCCCAATACTTAGTCACAACCATTGGGCGAATGGTTGGTGGGTCAGTGCCTCCTATGTACCTTAATTGCTGCTCATGTGGGAGATCCTGTCCTTTAGGAGACAGGAGCATTAACCTATTTGGAGTGGGCCTCCAATTAGATTCACGTGGTGCCACACTGCAAAAGCATAAGGGCATAGTGTGCAGGTATGTTTATGGCCTTTATCAGAAAAGTCCATCTCAAGTGTTATCTTTTGTCTATGAAAAACATGTACATAATAAAACACATTTTTTTGTGATGTTGCTATAAGACACATTGTCAAAATAATATTCCTCTATTACAATTTGGTTTTTTTCCAGTTATTATTCTGTGTACTATTGGTCAGCTAATACAGAGTATCCATTGTAATACCACAACATAAGAAAGCAGCCAACACCCCAGTTGGGAAGGACAACCTATGCTGTTGATTCTAGGTCTTCCTTTTCCTTAATGTAGTTTCTTGGTTAAGTGTGATGCACTGTAGGTCTTAGAGTTTATTTCAAAAGAGTGGAACAGAACAGTCTCTACATCTCCTCTTTCTTGAAATGTTCCTGTAGGGGTTGAAGATTTTCCTTTGTGGAGTGTGGTGTCCCACAGAAATTTGACTTTTGTAGGGCCAACTATCTGCAAAATAACTGCCGTGAGAGCAACATTGACAATGTGAGAGGTGTGCAATATCTTTCCCGCTGACTTCCCAGAAACTGTATTCAAAACAGGTGGGAGTGCGGCACTCCCCTAGTTGCAGTTTTTGGGGGGACTATCCTATTTCGTCCTGCTAGTGGCCAAAAGGGACTTAATCCAAGTCATGTCATGGAACACAAGGAACCCATGAGAAAACTCTCAGGGAAGACTGTTTCATACTTCACCCTTCAAAAAGTAAAGTAACCAGTTTCTGGGATGATCTCAATAACATTATTGATAGGACATGCACCACAAAACAGAGGAGCAGAGTCCTACACGGTATAAAACTGATATTAAGTTTTATTAATAAATAGCATATGTGGCAGTTCATATGTAGCAGTTGCTTAAAAGAAAACATTCTGGAATTCATATTCAACATCCAAATACCTTAGTTAAATATTTACATGTCACACTCTAAATCCATACAAAAGGAAATATTCTGTTCTATAAAGTACTCTCCCAGGGGTTCTGATAGATTTCCGAGGCTGTGATAAAGTCACCTTGGTGATATTTTGCATCTGTTCTTTGAAGGTTGCCAATTCGCATTACTTTCAATTGGTTTCACAAGTGATATCCAGGTAAATGGGGCCTGTAACAGCTTTTCTTAATTATTTCCTTCATTTATAAAAGCCAGTGCAATCCAGCAGATTTAACTGAACTATTATACTTAAAGGGCACCAAACATCACAAATTAGAAATGTGTACTCATATTATATCTTAATGCCAGCTCATGTATTATTAATGTTATTTCATATAGGTGCCAATGTACAAAAACACTGTCCATTGTATATTATTTAAATCAAATAAGCTGTCGCTACATTCAACAAGCTATTATTACCTTTTCGACAATCAATGGAAAGCTTGATATCACTAACTATTTTAACAATTTGGGGAATTCCTTAACCCATTAGACACCTGACCGGAATTAAGTGAAACTCAATAAATAGACCTGATAGGGTGCAACACTGTAGATATTCCTGAAGGAATAAGCAATATGTGGTGCTCCAGGTGTTCTACCTCCAGTCAGCATATCTGTGGGGTGAAGTTCAATTTTCAAACAATCCACAGGTTTCCTTTGTTTTATATAAAACAGTGTCCATGGGGGGGGGGTTAAAGGTATTTCTGGGGAACAATTAAGATGTTAAATTGTTACATTTACAATGGATCCACCGGTTAACAGTTGATCAATAAATATAATATATATGATGTAGATATTTTTTTTAAAACATTCAATATAAAAAGGTGACATTTTTACAAACTAAATTACAATTGACAAATATTTTTGAAACATGTTGTGTACCTTATCACGTGTCTAATAAAAGACAAATATTTGCAGAATATTAACCATTGAGAGGTTCTTAAGCTATTGAGGAACTACACCTTCCATGATACTCAGCAAGCATCCTAAAAGATAATGACTGTGTTTATGGCTAGCAGAGCATTTGGGGAGCTGAGGTTTCTAAACAGAGGCAGACAATTAAATGTGTTGGTTGCAATTAAAAATAAATATAAAAAGAGGGAATACAAAGCGTGAAAAAAATCAGATTGCATGAAACTGTGATACATTTTTCTTTACGCCATCATTTCTATTGTAGTTTTGTACATGCCGTTGTAGTGTGTGTTTATACAGAGTGATATATAATGCTTTAGGTACACTTCTCCTAAACATAGAGAATTTGTTTGCAGTGCTGCCATCACAGTTATTTTAGTGAATGATAGAAATGTCAGCAAAACTATGTACATTTATTTATATAGTTCTATACATTTACACAGCACTTGGCAAATGTAGCAACCATGATATGAAGACGTGAGAAGTGACTCAGACATTTAGCAAACATTAGGAAAAGAGTTTAAAGTGCGCCTGTTTTTATGATTCTAAGTGTCTCTCCTTGGCCACTTGAAATGTTGGAATGTTAGTATCGGAGACAAGGAAGACGTTTAGTGGAAACAATCTGTGTTACAATAAACAGTACATATATGTATTCTGTAATAATAAAACGACTTAAAAACTGTCAGACTGTTTGGGTGATGAGGGAAGAGAAAGAGAAGAAAACCTTCAATGTTGTTACAATGCCTAAAACAGGGACATGTGGTTACTAGATAAGGTGTAGGTAATAAGATGTTTTCAACTAAGGTAGAGGAGAAAGTGCCAGTGATTATCAAAATAAATAAATTACTTGCTGGGGTTTGGTACTAAGCCACCAGTGCCCAATCGAATTTAACTGGAGACAAAAAAACATTCACCCAATCTAGTCTGCCTATTTTATTCCTGTTGTATGAAATGTTAAGCAGTCCTTGGCCTCATCTTAGATTCACGATAGCCGTATGCCGATGCCATGCATAATCACCACTTTTGCTAGTAGGCTGTTCCACTTATCAGATCTCAATAACGTTAAACTTCTTCACATTACACCTAAGCCTATAATCCTCTGGCTTTAAATTATGAACTCTTGTTCTGTTTCTCCTCCTTAGAAATAAATATCCTTCTTGTATTTAGTTAAATCCCCTTATGTGTTTACTGTAAATGTTATACCATTTGGATTTCAGTACTTATCCTGACATCACACTAATCTACCTTTCCTCTTCTGACCTCTCGCCCTCCCCTCTAAATCCTATCACTAATGGCATCCTTGAAATGCCTTCCAGAATGTCATTCCTCTTCTCAACTCTCAGTATGTCCAAGACTGAACTACTGGAAATCTCATGTTCTCTGTCTCCAAATCCTAGCATTTCCATCACAGTTCACAATTGTAGACTCTACTTACTGTAACAGCCAAAGGTTGCTGCCTTATTGCTCAAATCATCCAGAACTTCGCATCTGCTGTACCTATTCCATGGAATTCATTACCTTGGTTTTTTCAGACATTCCCATACATGTTCTGGCTTTAAATGCTCACCAAGCACCCACCTGTCCATGGACACAATATTTTCTCCGGGAAAGAAACCATCTGGTTTTTGGAAAGAAACCATCTGTTTCTCCTTACTTTTATTTCTCCTAGCCACGACCTCTCTACTAGTCATCATTCTAATCAAATCAATCATTCACAAGCCGTGGCTTACTACATTTTATGCTAACAAACCAGGACCCTGATCTCACCTGTACTTGTATGTCTTATGTATATTCATGATATTTGTAATGTTCTATTCTTCCATGTACTGGTGTACTCCTACTGATATTAATAATGCCATCTCATATTATTGGGCCATATCAAACCCTTTAAGAGGTCATCCAATTCCAGGTATGTCTTTAAATATTAAGCAACGGTCCCTCTATTTCTAGGCTTTCGTGGCACCTGATGTGAAGGGCTCTGGTGGCCACATCTCTGAAGATAGTGTGCTGTAACGCTTCAGCATTATGTACAGATACTATTGAATGCCGTGGAAAGAATACCATTGTGGACCAAAGAAAAAAACAGGATAATAAGCGGAAAACCAATAATGTGGAGGTTTCAAAAGATCATGTATGAAGTTTCTAATCCATATTTTATTCTTTTCATGCCGCACTACAGAATAGCAGATATTAAGTGTTTCTACAGATCTTAGATATTGTTTGAGCAATGCACATTTTATTCATATATTTTATGTAATCAAGTGACTAAACAAAGATAGGAGGGAAAAACCTCTTCACATACTATAGTTATGGGGAGAAATACATCAGAAGAGAAGGGTTGGGATTAATTAAAGGGATTAAATGAAGGAGTTGTAATGAACATATACTGAATATATATATATATATATATAAATATATTAATTTTTTGCATAACTTCTTGAACAATTCTAATAAGAATGCATTTTTTTAATGAAGTGTATACTATATTGTAAGCAAATGTAATAATCGTATACTGATAACATAAACTACCAACTAAATAGAGAATATTCCATGAAATACATATCCTAAAATGCCATGCAATACTATATAATAGGTTTGGGGTATACATAAATCCTACTTCTGTTATTTGTTGAATTCAGTATAATTGTACTTATATCTGCCAAATTGGCACAAGATATTACTATATATATATATATATATATATAAACTACAAAGATAATGAACAATAGATCATATATTTTTATTTTTTATTTTTTAACGTTATTATTTGGGTAGCAAAGCAGGATAGGTACGGTTTGTTTAAGTGTCTTTTTTTTTTATATACATTTGTGAATCCTGCTCTTTATCTTCAAGAAATGAATGGATTCCAGATAACAAATGAGGGAATGGTTGATTTGACTTTGAACTTAGAAATGGAATGCTAACTGTTTACATTTGTGGATTTTGCTAATCAGATGAAAGTGTTGTCTTCTAATGAAAATCATATTGTTTGCGGCTTGGTTAATGATGCATCCATCTACCCGGTGAATGTGAAAAACTTACTTGAAGCCTTTGCTTTTTGGAAGGACATTGACTTTCTATTATGTTTCATTTTCACATGTTTGATCACACTCTGAGTAATTTAAATAATAAAAAGGGGAAAAAAATGCCAGTAGCATGAAAACAATAACTTCTATCTAAATAAATAAGAAAATAACATATTTTATGCATAAATTGTACTTTTTTTTTTTTTAAAGAAAAACCTTATTAAATTTAAACAAAAACACTAAAATTATTAGCGTACTATGAATTATGATAATGTCTATAAACAGCAAAGCAGTGTTCTGCCTGATTATAACTAAACGTGATCGCCAGCATGGAGGCATCAAACTAAAAACTTATTGGGCACCCAAGGTTGGTTTAGACCTTTTGCCAAGGAATTCACTTATGATAATAAGTGGGAGCTTGCCAGATCAGGCTACCTAGAGCTCTCCCTCTTTTGGGGGCTCATGGCTAGCCACACACATGGGCAGGATTGGATAATAGGGCAGGGTGAGGGAGCAGCTAAAGAACAGCTCCCTGTCACAAAGAAAGAGCAAAGTCACTTGATTAACCCAGGGAGTACCCAGGTATGCTTTTGACCAAGTGCCACCACTGTGTTTTCTTGTTTGCATAGCAATAAAGGACAGAGGTATCAGGATAAACCGATTAGATATTTCCCAATGTCAAGGACACTTCAGTATTGTCGTAGCTTTTTATCTTAACAAACACAGAGACTTTGAAAATGTATACTTGTGGCAGCTATAAATAAAATATCTATACATACATTGTTCAAAATCATCCATTTGTGTTTGGTGGGAATCCTCCTGCTAAAACTGGATGTAGGCCTTACATAGGTTATTTATTTATTACTTTGTTTTTTTTTTTTTAGCTATACTATACCTGGTATAAAATATCCAGCAGATTTGTATGAAATGGGAATTGTTTTAAAAAATTCAAAATTACAATTGTAATCAAAAGTTAAAATACTAAAAATAACTATTGGTTGAATCATAGTCATGTTGTTGGGGGTCCTTTAACTCTGTGATTGAATGTGAATTGTATTTGTGGACCATACGTGCTCTTGGGAACACAGATTTGGGACATGGTTATTCATAAAATTATTCATTTTTTGGTATGTTAAGCAAATACACAATAGCATTTCTCTCTTTTCATTCTTTACCCTGCCTGAAATGTTTCCCCCCCATAGAAACAACATTTAAGAGAGATTTTAAGTTTTTATGACAACAGCCTATCATTACCTGCATTTATGTCATATGATACATATTCCCCAAAAATATAAACGGGGCACAAAACTTATTACTGAGAAATTATTGTGCATCCATCATTTATAGGAATTGTTTTTTAATAATACCGTATTTGCTCGATTATAAGACGACCCTGATTATAAGACGACCCCCCAAAATCTGAATATTAACTTAGGAAAAAAGAAAAAGCCTGAATATAAGACGACCCTAAAGGAAAAAAGTTTTACCAGTAAATGTTAATTCATGTAAACTATTTTTTTTAATAAAAGCTATGATTGAGAAAAATATTTTTTTTTGTTTTTATTTCTTTTATATTTTCTATTGTATTTTCCAACCTGTCCCCCAGTTACGCACATCTGCCCCCAGGCTTGCCACACCAATATGGCACTGTGGCCCATGATATGCCTTTTAACCCTCTATATGCCACTGTGCCCCATGGTATGCCTTTTGACCCCCTATGTGCCACTCTGCCTCCAGAAATGCCTTATACCCCTATATCCCATTCTGGCATTTAGGGGGTTAAAATGCATATTATGGGGCAGAGTGGCATATAGGGAGGTATAAGGCATTCCAGGAGGCAGAGTGGCATTAAGGGAGTTAAAAGGCATTATATAGAGCACTCTGCCTCCAGAAATGCCTTATACCCCTATATGCCACTCTGGCATTTAGGGGGTTAAAAGGCATATTATGGGGCAGAGTGGCATATAGGGAGGTATAAGGCATTTCAGGAGGCAGAGTGCACTATTAAATGCCCCCTTAACGCCACTCTGCCTCCTGAAATGCCTTATACCTCCCTATATGCCACTCTGCCCCATAATATGCCTTTTAACCCCCTAAGTGCCAGAGTGGCATATAGGGGTGTAAGGCATTCCAGAAATGCCCTACACACACACACACACACACACACACACACACACACACACACACACACACACACTTACTTACCGGTGCTTCCAATTTCCTGCTGTATTGCCGGGACAGCGGGTTGACGTCTCATTCCGCGGCAGCCGGAAGGAGGTGGAGTTGGCAGCGGGGGTTTGTATGCGTCCGTCGCAAATACCTTCCCCGGCTGTCAGCGATCAGGAACTCTGGAACTCTGATCTCTGGCAGTCGGGGAAGGTATTTGCGACGGACGCATACAAACCCCCGCTGCCAACTTCACCTCCGGAAGCACCGGTAAGTGTGTTTGGGGGGGGGGCGACGACAGGAGGATCCAGGTCCCCTGCAGCGGTGCGGGGGATCTGGATCTTAGTCTCCTAATCAGACCTCTATTTGAGGTCTGATTAGAAGACGACCCCGATTAGAAGACGAGGGGTATTTTTCAGAGCATTTGCTCTGAAAAAAACCTCGTCTTATAATCGAGCAAATACGGTATATTTAGTTTAAATTTAGTGTGTCTGCCTGTTATTTTATACTACTTTTTATTCTTTCTGCAACACACATGCCCCAAACCACAAACAATATTTTCTTTTTTAGTTATTACTAGAATTTACATGGTGTGTCATTCTGAAATGAAGTTTGAAAACAAATGCCAAATGATTTAACTGAAAAGAAAGCTGCTATTGATTTTAATTGAGAATAAAATACCACCCCCTGCTATCAAATATATATCCAGTATTTTGTATATTGTAATACATTTATAGTATATATATGTATTGCTTATCTTACACAGCAGGGAAAAAAACTGGAGCAATATGCAATGAAAATGACATATTAACTAAAATATATCTAAATTTTTTTTTTCCTCTAAAAATCCAAATATATTTAAACAAATTAAATTACCGGTATTACACAAACACTGGAAACAATTGTTCATATTTGAAAAGTAAGCTAAATCAAATGTCCACTTCCTCATCCGTGTCCCTGAATCTCCCAGTGAGAAGTATAGGCTTTTTTTTTTTTTAATTGACCCACCCCTTTGGTCTAAAAATAAAATATTAAAGAAATCCTTAAGGGAGTCATTCTTATGTTTCACAATCCATCATTATGATGGCTGGAGAGAAAAGAGGTCTATCTTGTAATCTGCAGCTGTTCTGGCCAAGAAACAGATTATTTGTGCTCTGACTACTATGTACTGCAAATGCATATTTAGAATGATTGCAAAAAAACATCTCTAGGGTACAAAGCATCTATTTATCAAAGATTTTATATGTGCTAAACAGCCATAATGAATGTGCAAATGATGTAGCCCAAAAGGCAGTATATTTATCATTGGATTTGCAATGTGCAAAGGAGCCTGCTTAAGATTTTTGAAGTTTCCATGTTTCTTGTACATGCTTTCCGTGTCTTGAAGAGAATATTCCCATGCTTGGCGTGTATAAACAACACACTATTTTGGACTGTCAGCAATTTATAGCAAGTCATGAAATAAGTAGAACTAACATAACAGAAGACGATTGTTCAACTGCAAAACACTGGTTTAGGGTGTAATAAATCTCCAGCATTTAGAAAAATGGTTCTTACTTCAGTATACTGGGTGTTCTCTGTGCTAACCATAGGGCAAGACTTTTGGCAGCTGATCCTTAAAGCCGCCAGTATTCCAAAAAGGAACATAGACTGTCACCACCCCAACCTTCCCACCATCCCCTGCTTGTGAACAGAGCAGTCTTTAAACGTGTGGTTCCACCTACTTTGCTGGTTAAAAGATCATTATGAATAAACATAGCCCCGGGATGCATAGTACCTACTACTTCGGAATGGACATTTCCTGCCTAGATCTAGTTCTTCAATCACATGAAATTTGGACATGTTTGTTTTTTTCACGGGGATTGATTGATACAGATATGATGTCATGTGACATTGGTAGAAGGCAATGCTAAGTCTTACTATAGATATGGTAAAACTTCTGAGAAAAGAATAAAATCAGAAAAGTATTTTCTTAACACATGAATGCATGATATTAGGCATAATAGCATCATTAATGAAACGAATAGTCCCTGTATTATTAAAATATATAAACGCTATAGCGTTCCTGATGACTAAACACATTGCAAGCTCTCTTTTAGCTTATCAATCTGTCTCCAAACAAACTGCAGTGCTTTGGTGGTGATAAAGTTTGACTCTCTAATTTTCTATTGGCTCCATCCATCTCCATTTGTGAATTAGGTAATAACCTAGTGTTCAGTTCCCATAACAAATAATGATTCAGATAATGTTTAAATCACCCCTATGGCTTCCTGTTTTCCTCACATTAAGAAAAAAAAAATCAAAATGAAACGCTTGGCTTAATCGCCAATAACTAATAAACCGACTGCAGTCATAAAAAGTGGAAACAGGTGACTATGAGCATAATATACACCACCTGTGTCCTCTGTTAATTCCAACTACAATATTGTCATTTTTGTTTCATGTCTTACTTACAGATATGTCAAACTATTTGGTGCAATAAAATGAGCCAGGCATCCATTAGCCATCTATTACGTTTCGATGGCTAATATACAAAGATAATTCTTGTTATCCTTTGAAGAAATCTATGGCCAGAAAATTTGTATTCTAGGTAACATTCTCCAAGCAGCGTTAAACATCCTGCATTATTGATCATATACTTCCAGGATTCCTTTTGTAACCTTTGGTGTAAAGTGGTGATATCTGCACAGGCCTGGATGTTGTTCAACTGTAATTGTGCTGTTAGGACACAAGGCAGGTCTGTCTCTATTATTTAATAAGTGATGATGGAATTCAAGTCTCTTGCGTGCGATCATACTGCAAAAAAAATTGCTCACACCCAGTATAGTTAAGGGTGAAATAGTTGCATGAAATTAAACAGCCATTGCAGATGAATGCAAAAAAATGCATATAATAAAATCAGTACTAACAGCAAGCACAAGAAACATTATTTAGTAGGATGCTGCTATCTTTAGAATGCACCAGAGAGGATGTATAATTCAGCAGACATAGGGGTGGGGGGGATGTATTTTTCATGACATATTATTTTATAATTAAAGTTTTATCTCAGAGATAAGTCTTTGCGTACAGCAAGAAGTTCTTCTTGGTCATCATTCAGCTTGTCTTTGCGTACAGCAAGAAGTGCTTCTTGGTCATCATTCTGGTCAATGGCACCCTAGTCAGCTTGACAGTGCATGGATATTGTGTGGGCCTATCAACAAACTGTAGGAATGTATGTGATAAAGTTACATTAGAATGTGTGCGCAGGTGTGCAAATGTGTAGGCTGATGATTGATATCATTGAAATAGATGTCGGGTTTTTTTTAGGAAAACTGATTGCTGAACATTATGGATTTTTGTTCTAGTCTCACTAAATAAGCACCTATGAGGCTTTCTCCAGGAAAAGAAAAATATTGCCCAGGAATCATTCTAAATGCTTTAACTTCTCCAGTTGATAAGCTATGCTATATTACCAGCACACCATCAGGAATCCTAGACATTCTCAACCTCCTTCCTGTTTACCATTCATAACAACAGGGCGAGGTAGGGAACGGGCAGGAATAAGCTCAAGAACACGAGGCTTGGGAAGAGTGGTATAAAACAAAGGATGAATCTTCAGCTACGAAGGTAAGAACACGCATTAAGCAACATGTCTCGCGTGGGCCATAACATGAGCTCACAAAGTTTGCCCCCAGTTTTGTGTTGTGTGTTAAACAAGGTCACCAGAGTGGTAAGGTGGGTAAGGTATTTGGCGGTGATTAACTGTAGAGGCATGGTACTCCTGTGCCCTCTTGATGATAGAAGACCATCTATGGTGGGGTTATGTGGTTTGAGCCAATAACGGCCCAAAGATAATGGGGGACAAAGAGACCAGGTCTTGAATGGTGGCAGTTAGTGGAAGCCCTTAGTGTGCAACTAGACCAGATTTGATAGGTGAGCCATCGATAACTTGAATAGGCACTAGTATAGACTTATGGCAGTAAGGTACCTGGGATGTGAACATTAACCAAGAATCAATAAAGCAGATAATGTCCCAGAGTCAAGGATTTCTTCCACAGGGAGGCACTGGTGTTCTCATTGGAAAAGAACACGAACCCTACATTTAGCTGGAGCTAAGATCTGAACCAGCATTATACTGCTGGTGTAATACTAATCAGTCTTACTCTTGGCACTGGGCAGAAGCGCAAAAGGTGACCCAGGGCAGTGCAGAACAGGCACACGTCAATAGTACATTGCCTGGAGCATTCCTCTTTTGGTCAGTGGACAGCAACCAATCTCCACAGGCAGGGCAAGAGCAGAACCTGGCACTTACCTTACCATCTCACAATGCATTTAAAGAGAACATTCATGCATGATGTTATATCCTCGCACACAGTGCAACATGAGCAGGGCCAGACTGGAGATAACAATACGACACTTTAGGCCAGCAGCTGCCTAAAGACATGAACATGGCTGACGACTGTACTTGTTCGGCCGCATTTTAAGTATTTATTCTCAGATAGATGTGCGCATGGACATATCAAGCAGGTGGTCACACACTACAACCCCGATCATATCGGGTGCATATGTTGGGCATCAGGCTGCCGTGTCAGATGCCGTGTCAGTTCTGGCAAGAAAGCCATGTGGGAGCTATGACTGACTTCCGTGTTGCAAAAGCACAGACCGCAGTTGATTTGTAACCTGGGTTAGGTCCTCTGACCTCCCTAACCACCTCATGACCCCCTTCGCCCACAAAAGCTTAGTGGGACAGTGCCTAAAAATCAGTTGGAAGGTATGATAATTGCTTGAAGCTAGAAATTTTCCCTTTTGAACCCTCTATATTCAAGCATTAATAATGAGGCTTTAATTTTTCTTTTTTTAATTATCTGTGAGATGCATTTACATGCCAATTGATTCTTTCTCATGTCATCAAATTGATATTATTTGTATCCTAATAACCCTTCTTTCTACAGTGGATGATTATCTGCCAAGAAGTATGATAGAACACTTGTCTGGGTAAAATAAAGCAAGCATGCGAGAGACATTGAATGATTGCTAACTGCTGATTGGAGTAAAGTAACTCGAGCCTCTTCTCTGAGGTCTAATTTCCCTGCTATGTTTCCTTCAAGCCATAATAACAGGTAGAGTTATTATTTCTGAATTTGTTTTTGCTGCACAGAGCAGCAGGTGGATTGCCAATATCTGGAAACCGTGTCACTTATCACCTGATTCTTCCACCTGGTGGGCCAGTTACTGAGGTGAGATGAAATCTTTAATTAGAGGTGTCCACAGGAGCAACTGTTATGAGAATGAAAAATCACAATGGATGCATATTTTTTCCATTATTCCTTGTCACATTTTAATCAATTTAATTAGGCACATTTTGTCTGAACTCCTCACTTGTAATATATTAGTTTAACTTCTCATCAGGACTGACACAGGCCAATTAGTGAAGTGTAATTGTTAACCTAGGAATTAACTACACTTAATATACGGAGAAATACAAACTACATGCATATTACACAGTTATGTAAATAAACTTGGGGTGCGTAGGATAACATTTCTATTAATTGTTCCAGCTAACTCTTCAAGTGGTTCAATCAATAGGTCTATTGGGTGACCATATCTAAATTTTAAATAAAGACTGCATGGAAAATTCAAATTCTGCAAGTGAATTATTATAATGATAATTAGTGAAGTCCATAACTCCTGTTATCTGCGGTAGGGATTGGGTATTAAAACCCAGAGAAAATCAATCTGTACCACATCAAATAAATATCCCTACTACAAATTAAAACTGTATTTATTTAATTTCCCACTACCTTAAAAGACATAACCTTGAATTCCCAATCCCCCACCTAAGAAAGAAAGAAAGAAAGAAATATTAAGGCTCAATGCGCATTTAATGGCTATACATGGGGTCCCCAGGGGGAACTATTAGTCTGATCCCTCACCTGCCACCCAAAGGTCACTTCAAAAATATGAAGGAGAGCACTCTCCTTACTCTCAAATGCTCCTTCCATCCAATGGACCCACATTCAATACATAGCATCCATTGGAAATAATAATCTAATAAAGTAAGATACTCTACAAAAGGTGAGTGTCTACTATACATCTTTTTCATCCAATGCCAATACCACATTATCCTATAGCACCAGAGTAGTTGGCCATATCAATAGGATGACAATGGGATGACGTTACTAAGTTACCTAGGTCCATCTTATGGTAGTTCTGGTAGTATCACCATGCCAATTAGCCATGTCTAATTGTGTGCTTTTTTCCCTCTCGTTAGGAGTTAAATAAATATATATTTTCAGTTTCACTTTTGGGTATTTATTTAACAGATATCTGGTGTAGTCTGCGACAACAAATGTCTTTTTATTCAAATGATTTGCACATATGCAAATTAATTTATTTCAATAAAATGTGAATGCCTTGTGGAAGACAACCTAGATGAGATCCACTCTGATTCACCCCCAGCTACAGAGGTTCTAAGCCTCCTGTATATTCAAACACTCAATGAGGTCAAGAGTCATTAAACTTTTTATATCTGCATTGTTGTACTCAACTTACCTGTCAACTGCTTGAAATATATTGCACACATTAAAATGAATGAACAGTCAAATGCAAACAAAAAAAATATTCTTTATTTCTCTGAATAAGATAAGAATGATGCTTTGCATTCGGCAGCAGAGTAAATGTGACAGTTAACCAAATTAATCCCATTATGCAAAATCCAGTTTACAAATGATTTCGCTTTTTTTGCAAAATTATGTCAATTTTCCCATAAACTGGAGCGGCTATGTCAGCTTTCTGAACTGCTCATAGACACTACAAAGCGTTGGATGTCTATTTTTCTCAAATGCAGAAAAGAAAAAAATATCCAAGTAGCATATATTAGCACTTTACAACTTTAATGCTATTATGTTTATTTATTTGCACTGACCTGGATTATATAATGCCACATAGAGCCCTAATTTTTGCATTAGTGTTGGGAAAATGATGGGATTGCTTTAAAAATCTATTTCTTTAAGATGCTTATTGTTACCAGTGCAAAAGTCAAAATTTCCAAAATGATGAATCTCCTAAACCAGATTTGTTATGCCTGGATTGTTTTTGGCATAGTTGGACCTTGAAATGTTTAGAAAATCAGTAAAGTGCATCTTACAACCCACAATTTTCTTTTGAAGAAATTTAGGTGTACACGTTGAAGAATTTTTTTGTGGTTTGCATTAATCCAAAATTTAAGGAGTATTTTTACATATCTATTATTATTACTATTTTTTTGTTTTATTTATATACAGATAACTGTCCCTATATATTACCCTACCCACCTTTCCCCCTGGTGATAAAATAAGGGTGTACACAAAAGATCTGTGGTATAAATATATTTTCTCGCATGCTGTCTAGCTCTTGTGGTAAACTTGGCAGTGTAATGATGATATTGTTAGCTAGTTCACCTCTTATGAAACATTAGGAATTTTGGATTCCATCACCCCACTACCCTCTTATCCTCAAAGGAACAATAACAAGGTGATCAGGAATATATGAAGACATGGTGGGCCCCACCACTTGTATCTACTACTGGCTGTAGAAATTTGGGGAAATACAAAAACAGCAAAATGTTCTTATTGTTCCTAAAGGACTAGTTGGAAGTTTTCATAAAGTCACTTTGGCCTTCAAGGTGTTGTTATTATAAGCAGAGGACCCATGAGATCTTGAAAGCCAACACATCTTTTTGTTCGCATTGGCTCACTAAAATGTATCACTTGTTAAGACTCCAATATAGCAATATCATGTAGTTTTAACTTTCAGCATACAAAAGCAAAGTAGATAAAGGCCATGTGGCAAATTATCCATTATCAGATGTATCTGTAGTTTGATGGGACAATATACTTGAGTGGAATTCGCCTGCCTAGTTCTATACAATTAAGTGTTTATTTGCTAACACATATAAGTTCTACTCAATAGCTTTGTGGTGGACATTTCTTAACCAGTCAACAGCCACTAACGCCTTCCATGAGCCTTGTCAGGTGTACTGGTATGCTTACCCCTGATGGTAATCCACAACATCTGCAATGCCAAAATGTAGCTGTCACTTCCCTAGTATAGTCTTTCGCAAACCATGGTATGGATAATCCTTGGGGTACATCTGATGAGTTTGAGGGGTACTTAAATGTGTTTTTCTAATAGGACTAACTAAAAATGGTTATTTTGAAGTATTTGTTGGAGGAATCAGGCATTATGGATACTTGGAAAAATGTGAAGAAGCAATGACCTAATGTATATGCTCTTTATAAAAATATGTTTACAGATTTATTTTGGCAATAATTTAGGGATAATGTATTTTATCGCCTAGTGTCCTTGATATATACAATTAATGGCTATACACAAGTGGCCACAGGAAAGCAAAACATATTAAAACATATTTTACTGTAATAATGTTTGCCCGCATACAATGCTTCATTTATAATTACCTGACCTCGATGGATTTTAATGTACACAGTGCAAGTGTTATGGTATATTTTGTTTTCATTATTAATATCCTTATTAATTCTTAATATGGGTTTATTTATTAAAGTTAATTTAGACTACATGAAAATCAAAGGTTAAATGATTTTTTTTAATACATGTTTTATTCAAGGGGTTTTACACAAAAACTATACTGTGAAAAGTTAGGAAAATGGCTTAATAGCAGAAAATTAGGTGAAAACAATATGTACACCATCAAAAAGTTATTTCTATTATACATGATTTGGTGAGCATAACAAGTTCAGAGCTATATTACTGGTGAGTGATTGGTATTGCCATGAGACCATTTTTCATATGCCATTGAAACTTTGGGTAGTGACCATAACCCTTGTGTGGTATGAACGTCAGTTTTAATAACTGACTTTCACAAGCCTTAGAGGGTAATAGAACTATCGATAATTTTTTAGCTTACTATGTACCGGTAAGTCTTTCTTCATCGATCATGGACCTGTATTAGCTTTCCACATTTTCCAGGGATGAATTGTTTCTAAGTATTTCTACCTGTTTGGTTTTACAGTGGGATGTCATAGGCATACCTGGGAACCTGGGAACTGTCTGAGCCAGAGTGCTCACAGAGTTTGTAAAGCCAAATGATACCTACCCGGAGAATACATAACTTCCTGACAGGCCCAGTAATTAACTGCAGTACCTCCAGGACAGAGAATTCTCAGGGATAATCATAGGTCAACACATCCCTCCATAGTATATATGGGCCAGTTGGCGCGATCACAGATTTTCCTTGTAACCAGGCCCATTGAGCTGGGGCACTGCGGAGAGGAAGTCAGCAAATAGTTTTGCAGGGTGGTCGGCTGTCCCTCTGGACCTGCTGTCCTAAGTATAGCTGGCATAGGCCAGAATATGTCACTAAACAAACCCCATGCATACAGATTACACCCTTTACCGTAGCAGAGTTCTCACAATGAATTAAAATGAATATATGGTAAAGCTCTGCTTTTTTTTTTACTTGAAATTTCTGAATATGTCAGGCTCCCATAAAAACAAAGGAAATGTATCATCAGGGCACTTCCTATTGCACATGTATCAATTGGATGCAGAACGAAGAAGCCTCTATGACAAGTTCTTGCTTTATTACTTGACAAGTTTAGTAATATCATGTCACTCAGCATCAAGCTTCAGAAAATTGGACAGGAAAGACTAACATGCTGGGATGCCTTGTACTCTTGAAAGTGCCTGTCTGTAAATCTTTGTCAAAATCACATCACTGTACACAGAATGTGCCGTCTCTTTCTGAATGTTGGCTTCGTATTAAACCAATTAATCTGGGGAGAATGGATGGAGAGTGTTAAGAGGGAGTCTATTGGACAGAGAAGTGCATGGGATGTCCATCTGACAGGTCCTGGTGTTATGTCCCTGACAATAATCAGAATTAACCACCTCACATCCATCATGATGTTCTATGCTGTCACAAGTTTTAGCACCTGATGATTTTAGATAATTGGAGCGCTTTGGTGATATTGGCGGTTTTCTGGTACATGGGGTTGCTGTGATTAGTAAAAGTGTGATAATTGCAAAATTCAATTATAGATTTTACAAACAGCGTAAATGTGTGTGTGGATAATTTGAATCTGCTTCAAAAAAGAAAACCGTAGAAGGATTGCTTTCTATTTAAACCCTTTGTTAGGGAAAGCATTGTGAAATGTCAAATACAAAGCCAATGCAATACAATGCAAATTCCTATTTTGGTTAGATAGGTGTGATTAATCATTTTTGTTAATGTATGTAAAGTGGGAAAATTGTCCTTCCCATTCATTTTCCTGTGGGTGTGAGTGTGATGGAGGAAGAACCCTAGACTGAGCAGAGCAGATATTAGGTTGGCTTAAACACCACATCCACACATGAGAATTGGCAGATGTTCCTAAAATGTACAGGAAAGTTTAAGATTTAGAAGGTGAACCTAAAAAAATGTGGCTGATGGTCTACTGGCTGATGGTCTACTGGGGGAGATGTGAGACTTATCGTTCTATTATTACTGTTCTCCCCTTATCCACAGCATACACTGTGGATACTGGCATGGAGCAAGACAAACAATAAACATCTAATTTACATTATGTAAATCAAGGTCAACTAATCATTTGTTAAGGTAAAACAAATGGGAGGATACTCACACACCAAATAAGAATATCCTTCATATAAAAATAAGTAAAATACTCTCGAAGAAACAGAAGCAGTACCTGATCTAGGGTGATTCCCTAGAATAAGGCAGAGAAAAAGTCTAATCTGTATCTTCCAAACTGATTTTTTTTGGTATGTTCGGAATTGTGGCTCACATATAGGGCTTCCAAAAAATACCACTGCCTATTATTCCTCCTCTTATTTTCTGTTTTCTCGGATCTTTGAGTTTTTGCTGGGTATGAATGTATCACTATATTTTACATCCCTCAAAGTTACAATAATGTGTAAATGGAATCAACAGAAATAAAATTGTGCAATTAATTTCACAGTTTAACGTTTGTAATTCATTATTATTTTTCAAAAGGCTTCAATCGGTTATATGTCAGTGTTCAATATGCTGCAAAGTAACATAAGCCTTTATAAAGTCTTAGTACTACTTGGCTTATAACACCCCTTAGGACAACAGCGACCCTCTACATTCACTTGAAACATTAGATTTTGGTTCCCATTGTTTTTTTAGAGAATGCAGAGATGCTGGAGCTTTTCTAGTCATCCTATACCGATGATAACTGATACTATTTTATTGTCCGTGTTCCAAGTATAAACAGAAATAAGATGTGATCAAATCCTGACAAAATAAGCATGATACATTTAGGCATTTCTGTTTATTAATTACTGTTCACAAATGCTCTTTAATTAAAAGGCTATTTCGTTAAATATATATAGATTTTGTATGCTTTAATTCCTTGTCATACATACATATTTTTTCTATTCCTTACTTCCCGATTGTCATGTACATACCGGTATATAATCCCTGAAGTCTGACTGATACTTCACTTGATTTCACACAAACTTCAAAGTTACTTTAAGCATCCTGTTGTATCTATCACTAACACATGTAATATGACTGATGACTTCACGTCATTATCTTACGATTCTGGCCACCAAATACAAACAACATTTGTGTTTGAACTTGGTGCTCTGAAATGTTGCCAGGCAGCTGCCGGATGTATGGGGGCTGCAGTACGTCCATTACTTATAGCCGTCTGTGTACCTCTGCGTCTCCTGGCAGCATTTTGGAAAAAGAACAAAAAAATATGTAGGGAACATAATTAGTTAAATCTATTAAATACATGTGATCTCTTCTAAAACACAAAGAGAGAAAAAAGGATTTTGTTTCACAAGGTCCAAAGTAGTGGACTGATATTCTGTGATGTATATACCTTGGGTGCACTCTCTCATTGCCATCCTCACTGCCGAGCACTGAAATATAAGACGCATTGCTGAGTACAGATCAGAGGCCTAGTTGATCTAGGCCAGAATACATTACTTATATAAGGTGAATTGTCCTTGAGTACAAATGCAGGCCTTTGGTGAGTCTTTGTGTCAGAGCAGAAGGGAGCTAATTCACAGATTTAATACTCAATTTTAGTGAAAGTGGGAAATTATCTATTAAGGGATACAATTCAGAAAAGACTGGATAGGTAGCTTGTGTAAATGGGATAGCTGGGAAGATCAGAGATCTTCCTTTTAATCAGCCCACATGCATCAATGAGCCTAGGCTGCCCATGACCCTGTCGCTGGTTCACCGATTTTTTCACAGATAGTGGCCATCTTCTGGACTAGTATGGAGACAGCCAACCAGCAAGCTTCCAGTCCAGTCCTGATTTTATTAAAGGTTGTATTTATTTATTGAGACTTTATCATTTCAAATTTTTACCCACAAACAATGCAAACTGCAGGAGAGGATTTACCCACAAGTATAGAAACTGCAGGAGAGGATTCCCTGAGGCAGAATATGCCATGAGGACGAAGCAAGCGGGAAGTAAGGGCCAAAATCTTCAACTGAATAGCAGAGGTCAAACATAGCCAGGTCAGAACCAGAAGGACACTTTCAACAAGCCAAATCAGGAACAGCAAGCAAGGTCAAGACAAGCCAAGTCACAACAAGAAAGTCAACCAGAATACACTGGGCATAGACCTAGATGATCTAGGCCAGAATCACTAATATAAGGTGAATCGTCCTAGAGTACAAATTCAGGCCTTTGGTGAGTCTTAGTGAACCTGCCGCGAGCACCCTAAACCCCCCGAACGTCCGATGGCTGGGAAGGTCAGCTCTGAAGCGGGGTCCTGCCATCCACTAGCTGCTACGGCAGCATGGGAAGCTAAGGCAGGTAGGTTATCGCCGAAACATATATCAGAATATTTAGATTTTTATAAATCTAATAACATTCACATGTTATGATTTTCAGTGATAATGATGGAGATTAAATTGCCACGTGTTTATGAGTGTACTTTCCTAGTGTTGTGTGGTGGTCATCTTTTCCCTCTATTTAACATGGACAAATCATTAAATCAGTTGCCAATTGCCTAGAAATCCTTGTCCTTAAGAAACTCTGCATTTGATCTGAAAGCAATCACACTATATTTCCTGCCAAAATACAAACATGAGCCATATGGATGTAAGAAGAAACCTACCCGTACTCAATGTGCTATCATTCTAATCTGGCCAAACTTTGGAAACTGGGATGGCAGGAATATCTGTTTCTGAATGACATGTTTAAATATATGTTTTTGAATTACATCATTGATAGGAGTTCATGAAAAAAAAAAACAACCAGGGAATTACAAAACCCATAATTTCCATGAGTAAGAAAAGAAATGTTTCATGTAAATGGAATGGATCTGTTATTTTTAATGTAGCTACTTTTCTTTCATAGGGTGAACAATTTATCTTAAATCAGACCGTGCAATTAAGAAGTGAGAATATTGCCTGGATATTCACAAATATTTAAAAAATCCTGTATAAAAGCACAGTTCTGGTGCATAATGGTAGAAATTTTTGCTGATCACTTTAACCTCTTGCAATACATTTTAATTGCGCTCCATATTTACCGTTCCATATTTATCAGACCTTATTGTATTTAATGACCGGCAAAAACTGGCTGACCCATTAACTCTATCAATCATTTCTCCTTTTACCTTAGAACAAAATGTGGGCTATCTATACGCAGAAATTGTTTTAAAACTTTAATGTTAAAAAAAAAAAATTAAAGTCAAGATGACACTTATTGATTTTAACACTTACAAAAAGTGTTGTTAAATATAAATCAGTAGTTTTAAAAGCCTGTGTAATGCTTTTCCACGTTTCTTTTAATTTTTACAATTACGTATTGTAACATCTATGAGTGGATGAATATTTCTTGTGCATGCAAATGCTGCATTTACCTGTCGGTTACTGTGGGGAAAAAAGACTGTGACACTTATCTCTGAGTGGATGTATTAGATGAGAAGCACCGCAAAACGATTCTTCAGTTCATCGGCAGATATTGTCGGACTACTTGCTTATATGCAGATAGGGAATACGAGGCCGCTTATCATTCCTTTGATAGATCTTATGCTGCTTAAAAGGCCATACATCTGTAATTTAAATCATGGATTTTCTATTCACAGCACAAGTGTGTTGTCTGTAGTGCCGTTTAAACATTCCATCTCTTTACGAGGTAATGGATGAAAACATTTCTAGTTAACCAATGCAAAGCAGAGAGGGAGAGACAACAAAAAATTCAAAGATCCAATACAAATTGTATCTAAATGATGATTCATTTATTTATCTTTTTAAATTTAAAGGGACCTTATTTTAAGTACCATAAACATATGTTTTTAAAGTTTGTGTTATATGACCTAAACCTTGGACATTAACATGGAGTTCCCCATTCAGCCAAAAAAGCATTTATGATGTTGGATGAGAAGGCATGGCTTGAAATTGGTGGTCTAATCCCAAAGGTGTTCGGTGGGGTTAGGGTCAGGGCTTTGTGCATGCCACTCCAGTTCCTCCACACTAAACTCATCAAATCATTGACCTTGTTTTGTGCACATGGCATGCTGGAACAGGAGCTTTCCCCAAACTAGTGGCATAGGTGGTAGGTAGCGTTAGCATGGCATCCGCCAAACTCAGATTCTTCCACATATACACAGATATGCAGTCACTTAAGAGACGCAACCATTTGTTTTATAGGGACACTTCCTAGAGACACTTCCAAGTAAGATCATAATCCAGCAATGGAACCTGTCTGTGTTTCTGCAAAGTAGAGGGACCACAAGCCCCCTCCCCATGTGGACCTCTACAACACCTAACACAACAAGCAAAAAATAAGTTACACAACAACAGGTGGCCCTGGAGCTAATGCCCGTTTTTGCCCTATTGGTAATCTCTTCCTGAGTAAGTCAATGGCGTGTACAGTTTTACCACATTTTCAATGGATACGTTTTACACATACCTTACAGACAACAAAAAAATATTGTATGTTAATAAATATATGTGTAGAAACACAGGTCTAAATGTAAAACGAATACCAAGCACATGTCCAGAGGAGTTTTGATATAGCATGCCATAAACCATTTTCCTTTTCAATGCTATGTTAAAGTCATTATATACCGGCATCAAAAAGGGGTTACATTTGAAACCATAACCTATTAAGTCTCCATTAGTTAATGATAACTAATGATACAATTATTGTGTTTCAATCAGTATTTTTGTGTCCCTTGATATGGTTAAGTAATAGAGTTTTGCTACTTTTCTGGCATGATGCCCAGACAAGTGAGCAAGTATACATAATGGGTGAAAGCCCAATTTTAAATGGGGTTTCAAATGGTCATGGACTTCTGCCAAAACAATTAAAATTGATACAGTTCAATGAAATAATTTTGATATGGTTACTTCAACAGTGTAGCAATACTTTTTAGGCAGAAAGCCCAGAAATATTTCCACATACTCTGGTTATAACAATACTAACTAACCAGGGATCTCTGAACACGTGTGCACCTTATTTAATTGAATTTAACTTAATTTGTCAATTATATTGACCTCATTCATGATTTTGAAATATACTTGCTAACAGGGTCAGACTGGGAAGACAAAGTGGCCCTGGCACTTTAAGACTGGTGACCATCAGATGACTTGATACATGTGGCCACCGGATGGATATAAATGACTGCGTGTCACATTTTTATACTTATGCAGCCTGTGGCCGTGCGTATCCAGCTAGAGACCGCATGCTGCAAGACACAATGCGGCCAATCGATCAATGGCTCACTGGGTATTTGCCTTGTGTGCCAAACTAGTCCAGACCTGCTTGCTAAACATGTACATGGCTTTGAGCGGTTGACATTTATGGTTTTGAATTTGTGTCCTGGGAGTTCAATTGTTGACTGGTAAGTATAAATTTAACATGGGATCTGATTTTTCAGAAACAGTCTGCATTGATTTGCACTCATTATGTGTTAGTAACTGAAACCATAGAATTCCAATCAACAAAAAACTTTCCATTTGTTGCTCTTGTGAATGCACTGCTTTATACCAGTTCTTTATACATAACCTCAAAAGTATCAACTTAATGGTTAATATTAGGTGGGCACATGTCCCCTGTATCCGATGCCTTCACATCTTACCCAGTCTCTCATGTACTCTTGTCCCCACACTAGCTTATATCTTCAACCTCTCCCTCTCTACCGGATCTGTCCCATCCTCCTTTAAGCATATTACCATAATTCCTATCTTGAAAAAGCCAATCGTAGATCTGACTCATCTGTCCAAATACTGTCCAATCTCTACTTCCTCAAAACTTCTAATCTTCTCTCTCTAATGTTAACATTCCCTCAACAGTTTCTCTCAATGTCAATGGTGCAATCATCTACTTGCCCCCTCACGCTCACTGCTGTGGTGTCACCCTTGACTCAGACCTCTCATTCCCCCCCATATCCAGTCTGTCTCAAAAAAATCTCCATCTTAGAAATTGTCTGCATTCATTTCCACCTAGCACAAGATGTCACTAAGGCTCCTGATGAGGCAGGGCTACCAAGTAAGCATCAAGTTTATTGGAGAGGAAAAGTGTGACTGTCTTAAGTAGAAATGTATCCGATATGGTTGTTTCCTCTGTCCCAAAACTAGTCCAAAGTAGTTTGCTAACTATGAGGTTCCTACCCCTCTGGCTTCCCATAACCCAGCCCCCCCACTGTTAACTATGCCCACCTGAACAATATGAAAGGGTAATTCTCATTCCTTTATTACTGAACATGTAAATGGCAGGCAAATCTATAATGTACCCAACATAAAATATCTGATTCCAAATCTGTAACTGCACATATTAATTAAATTTCAAAGCCGGGTTTTACATTGTATTACTTGGAATGAGTATAATCTACATTCCGAGTAATGCACTGTGCTGAGACACCAAATCATTATGACAGCATACATATGGAAACAGAACCATGTTGTAATACAGGACTGAATGCACTTATGTATCTGGCTTATGTGTGACATAAAACAGCCTCAGATATGGCATGAACATGTTAAAGAGAGAAGAAGTATGAACCAGGAATCACCTCATCACTGCTAAGGTCCAAGAAAAGGTGACATTTATACCATAAACCTAAATCTCATATTAGAGAACAAATTCCAGGTCACAGACCTTTACCTCGAACACTTTACAATTTAAATGACTTACACAATTTGTTAGTTTGTAAATTAATGAGAACACCTCATTTGTATTGTATTAATTGTCCACTGAATAGAGCTATGCTTATATCAATTGTACATTAACCAGGAATGTTAGTGCTTCAAAATTAAAATAACCATTAAAATTGCATTATACAATCAAATAAAGTTGTTTTCATTTGTTCATTAAGTCCTAAATGGGCTAATGAAAATTAGTAGAATTAAAGCTAAGGTTCCCCTGAGTTATCTGCTAAAATCCGGTGATTTCCCTCTCATTTTTAGCCTGTAAACAGCATAAAAACCGATGCTGGCAAAACTAATTTTAAGAACGAGTTCCAAACACGAGTTTAAGAACACATACAATACACAGATGTGTGGTTCGAAGCATAAATTGTGGCCGCCTGTTTAACCTGTGTAATGAGCTTTCCACATCAAAACCTAATAAGAGACTGCTTCTCATTTTAGGTCCTCGTGAAACATCAGTTGTGATAGCTGTAAGAGGCCTTGTTTTGAAAACGACATTAAATAGTTTTATACGTGGTCCTAGCGGTACATGTTTTTGTGAAAGGGAGTTTGAATGGAAAAGCTCCCACAGAAATATCAGTAGATTGATAAAATAGTTTTCTCATTTCAAAAAACACTCATATTATTTAAACTACAACAAAGTACAAACAAAACGGAATAACAGCTGCTCTCTGATTTTGTGTGACGGTAATATGAAAATTCCAAATTATTAATAGCATATTCATTTGAGTTGAAGAAAGACACAAGTCCATCAAAGTTCAACCCCAAAGTTTATCCACAGGAAGGCAAAAACCCCATATTAAAGTGATTCCCGATTGTGTCTCATAAAGAGGGAAAATTCCTTAATAATAGATATATTATGAAAACAATATCCCCAGAAACTGGCTCTTTTGGGGATTTCCTGATCCCCCTATTTACATTACAGTGTCAGTACTTGTTGAAGAGTGTTTTTTAAATGATTATAGTCAGGTTTTGAAGCCCAATTCATATTTTTGGGATTTATTACTTTTTATTTTATATCAAACATACGGTTCTCAAACACATAATTAATCAACAGAACATAATTGCATACATTTGTAAATACTGTGATGCAGCACAGGGCAATGCGCATGCAGTACAAATTCTAATTTTACATTAAATTCAGGCTTATCGTGTAAGTAAATTTACATATCCAGACATGGCACAAATGGTTTGGCACATTAGAAACAGACCTGAGGAAATGGTAGTGTTTTGACTAGGGTGCATGTGAATTTAGGGAAGGTAGGAGTAAGTTAGGGGGTTGAGAAAAGTTGGCCTAGACCTTCTGTAGGGTGTCCATAAGAGAGTAGTCCCTCAGCAGGCTAAAGATGTGCCTGTGGCAGCCTTAGACTGGGACTTGCTCCCTCCTTAACAAGAGGGGGTTCTGAGGCAAATCACAAAGCATCCTTTATACAGCACATTAGCATTTCTGGGAACTCTCTGAGTTTCATCTGGACACTTGTTCTCTGGGTCAACACTCAAATCCTTCAGGTCGCGGGAGCAGGCCTCCTCCACTCCCTGTCTATGTATTCCTTAAATGTGTTTGTGCCCTGTGACGTTGGCGGGGACTCCCACTTACGTTAGCAGGACCGCCATCTGATATCAGCTGGTAGTCCTGGCCGCATCCTGCAAGGAGTGTTCCAGGTAGCCAGAGCCTAAAAGTTCCCAGGTATGCACATTCGACGGCATGAATCATCATGTGTGTTCCATCTGGAAAAAGTCCATAAAGTACACAAGGGTAGGACAGGTACTTTCTCTTGATAAAGTCCTTGAGTTCCAGCTCCAGTTCTCCCAACAATGTGTGTTGAAATGGGCACTGCCAGAACAAGTGAAGGGATGTCTTCCCCTCCACAATGCACTTTAGACAGTGTCTTACTGTCTATATCTGCACATCATGTTTTAAACTGATTAGTGTAAAGAATAAGTGTAAAGGTAGTATCCTTTGAATTAGGGTACATCTAATGAATATCTCATTGTCCAAAAAAAATATGTCCCAATTTTGGATTAAAATTATTTTTGTTAATTTTGCATATAGTCAGTTTTAATGTTATTGGTAATTTTCTATTCCCTTGCTTTTTAATACAGTTATGGAATAGTCTGGCACTCTATTAGTAGAAGGTAGTGCAGTATTTTTCACTTGGGGAGCAACCTGGCTGACCTAAAGCTAACAAACGCTGACTTTCAACCCTCAGACTCATTCTCTATGATACTTTGTCTGTGACCTTATTGAGTAACTCCTCTAAGGCCGTCGAATTGCCCATAATCTTCGGCATATGTTATATAATATCATTATATAAATGGAAAGGTCAGCAACTTCTGTAATGAGAGCGAAGCGACTTCGGAATAAAGGCTGTTTGCATTATACAGTGAATTACTGCCATCCAGAACGATGTGTCTCAAAAGTTTGAAGCCAATTTTTCAGTGACATTTTTAAAAATAGATATTTTTAAAATTGTATATGAATGAATGAATTCATCATTGGGAACACAACCATTGATGAAATACCGAATTTTGTTTATTTCCAAACTAAAATGCATTCGGAAATGTTTGCTTCTGAAAAACAAACATACACTATCTGCATGAATGTTCTCATTGGTACTTATTGGCACCAACTTTATAGTAGCAAAACAGGTTTAAATACTACTACTACTCACTAAGCTCTACTGCTTTAGTTGCGTTGTTGTGAGATGAATAGTGAACTACCAACCCTGGTGATTTTGCTTTTGTACAAATGGCAGAGTTGGCCATGCATTAAATCTTTCAGAAAATATAACTTAAATTTATATTGTAAAGGGCCAACTCAGCCCTCTCTCCCAAATTGGTCTACACATTGATTTAAAGTGTTAGTAAAATGGTGTGCAAACTATATGTTACACATTCTTTATTTTCATCAATACCTTTTCTACAGCTCTGCAGAATAAGATGGTGCTATATAAGTCAATAAATAATAATAATCATACTGTTTAGCAGACTGTCCTAAATAATAGAGGGGCCACATTAATGCATTAAAACTATTTTTTAACCTGATTATAATAAACATTTATTCTATTTTGTTAACTGCTAAGTTGCATCTTTCAAATCTACCGCACAGCTCCCTCTTGTGCTGAAATTTGTAAGAAAGTAAAAATGACTAAACTATCAAATGTAATCCCCCCACAACCAGAGGGTTTCAGATTCTTAAAAAAGTATGCACAACTATACACACATCCCCTGAAACCTTTAAGAAACCCAGTTAAACGAATTGCCGACAGAGAGATGCCATGTATATACCTGGCCATCTAGAAGACATACAGTGGAACCACCCACAATACCATCACATCACATTATATCATGCAGGAGCCTAACAAGAAACCACAGGGCCCTGGTGCGAAGATTCCCCAGGGGCCCCCCAACTTTAACATCTAGTCTTTGCCCTCATTGCCTTCCTCTTCCAACATACAACATATGTAAACAACCTACACACACTTACTCATACTCACTAACACACACTTCTTCTCACCCCATTTACACATCCATGCTCACATACAAGTACACATCTATGCTCTTACACCCACAAATACACATCCATGCTCTCATACACACAAGTACACATCCATGCTCACATACAAGTACACGTCCATGCTCTCACACCCCCAAGTACACATCCATGTTCACTCACACACAAGTACACATCCATGCTCACATACACAAGTACACATCAGTGCTCTCACACCCACAAGTACACATACATGCCCAAACACATACAAGTACACATGGATGCTCTCACACACACCAGTAAACATCCATGTTCTCACACCCACAAGTACACACCTGTGCTCTCACATATACAAGTACACATCCCAGCTCACATCCATACATACTTATATATTTTAAGACTTATATCCAGGTCAGAAGGGCCCTTTCTAAACAATTTTGAACGGGTACGGGGTGACAGGAAGAAGGTGTCACAGGGGACCCCTGTAGTTACACCAGTATTATGTCACGCACCATAGGTTCTTATATCTCACAAAAGATTTAATAAATTAATTTATCCTCTGGAAGGCTACATATTCTTTTATGTAATTCTTAATGACACTTGTTTTAAATGTGTTAGCAAGGGACAAGGGAAGGCTGGCACCTTTTGGCCCAGGGGGCAAATCAACTTAACCTATATGGAGCCTCTCTTCAACCCTACTTGTATGCTACTATTGTGGGGCCATGTAAAATCATATTGCATGACCCAACTGAGCTGCTGCCTCCCAGAGCATGCTAGCCCAATTCACAGGCCGATCAGCAGCATTCTCTTCGGTATAGAGGAAGCCTGCCAATGTAAGTGTAAATTCTAGTCTTTCCACTTTGAAAGAAATCTCTCATGTACACTTAAACATGCAAGATGAGCGGTAAGGGAAGTCTGCCATGTAGTTTAGCAGTCAGTAGGCAGCTCTACTACAATTCCAGAAACCACAGCACACGGAATGCCGCTACATACAATGAACATGATTGCCATCTTCCAATGTTTTCTATTTATGTGAACGAGTCTGTCCATAGCATGATGAAAAATTATGGCATGCACATTTTTCCCTGATGTTTTTAACACTTTGCTTTAAAATCCACCCTAGTGTACTCAACTCTTACTTTCTTACATTTCGCACCTTAAATGATGCTTAATCATGAGCTGAATCAAGTGTGCAAATGAATTTCATACAAAATTTAACTTCTACAACACAGAATACTTTTTTTGATTTTGTAATATACCGTATATATATATATATATATATATATATATATATATATATATATATATAGTATTTTCTACATGACCTAGAGTAGAATGTATAAATAATGATCCTATGATCCCAGTAGACTCTCTGTATGTGTGGTAAATGCAAAGCTGTCTGAATAGATGCAATGCTGCCCTTTTATTCTAATGGGAACATGGAATGTGACAACATAACCGAATATTTGGATCTGCCCATTTTGCCTCCTGTAAGACTTTAAAACTTGTTTTTTTTCTGATGCTTTATGTCTTTTGCAACTGTAATTTTTTGGTAGAGAATTCTCATTTCACAAAGTGTACCTTTTCTACACTGGCAAAAACAAAGCGCTAGATAAAAATGAGATCACATTTGCAGAGGTATTGTTCAGGTTTTATTAATTTTATGGATTTGTAAAGTTATCAGGTATACTTATATGGCACACTGCCAACGTTGTGATTTCAGGTGGATTAGGGGAAAACCAATATTCTTAGATTCTACATTTGGAAAAACAAGTGGGTACCTTTTGCTATACAAAGAGCAGATTGACTGTCCTGATTCCGGAGTAAAAAGCCCCTGTCAGTCAAAGCAAACTTGTCACCTAACACTGTGATAATACAGAATCCTAGATGGCAGGTCAGGCGTAATGAGAAGAATGGGGATGTGGATGCTTCAGGGAGAAAAGAATGAAGAAGTAGCTTTTGTTTCCTTTGGGGAAATCCGTTCATGGCTAAGAATTTCCAAACTTTGAAGCACTTGTAACACAGAACCGGTATTTGAGAGATTAGAGCTGAGAATGCCAAAACAGAATGATGATGATGTGGATTATACAGAGCTGTGAAGAAAGTGAGAATCCTTAATACACAGCTCTGCCGAAGACAGCTAAAAAAACACAATAATGCTTCATCTTCCATCAGTTACAGATAAAGTGCCATGACAGCTGTGTAACTGTTCATAAAAGAGAAAACAATGTACCCTTTCATATTTACCTACAAGGGTTAATAAAAACAGATTTTGATGGGCTTGGGAATTAGCAGTAAATAGTTGTTGGGACATATTATCTCAATTTCAGGAAATATTATTTGCTCTTGGCCAGCAGTTTACTGCTTTTTCCCTTATGTGCAGTCAACATTGATAGATATATTCCTATCTCATTTTTTTCTCTGCTTTCTTATGTCTCATTTTCACTCTCCATTTGCCCCCAAAGGCACACGATGACTTTTCAATCACCTTTTCCTACAAATTCTCCTCTAATGTTTGCAATTTCTGTTGTCCCATCTTCATCCCCACCTTTCTCTGTTGCTTAGTTTGTCTTAAAAGTGTCTGGAATGTTTTAGAACCTGGTTTCTTTGGGTAGAACAATAAAACAGGACAACAAAACACTAACACCCTTGTTTATTTTATTTTTTATTTTTTCTCAGTGACGAAAAATAGGTGAGAGTAACAAAATTAAATGCAAAGAAAAATCCTAGTCACACAAGGGTAAAACAACATCTAGTGGGACCTTGGGGGCAACACTGTTCTCAGGAGTCTTCTCCAATAAAACATACCTTCCATGTGTCCCGGTTTTCATGTGACAGTCCCAATTGTCACATCATAGCTGCCCCACTGTCGCATTTTTGCAGAGAGTGAGGATCATGGGCCAGTTGGATAGACCCTCTGATCTCATCTGACCAGCCCAGGGAGCTGTAGTTAAAGTCTCGTGAGGTCGATAAAGGTCTGTGTAAAGTCACTCAAAAACAGAACATTACATAAAAGGATAACAACTTTTGCAGGATTTAGGGCTGGAATCAGCTTTTGGCTGTGGCAATACCCCTTAAAGCAGAAATCTGTAAAAAGAAAAGGACTCTAGCATAAGTATTTGCCCCTGTACTTTAGACACTCAAGTTTTATAACATTTCTTTAAACAAACCCTTAATTGCTTAGTATTTTTATGTATACTATACTATTTTTCCTTCTTTTTTGCTGTAATGGTGTAACTTTTTTTTTTCACTTGAACAGATAATAAATAGGGACATTGATACTAAATATAGTAACTATAAACCAGAGCTGTTTTTACAGGTGAAATAATTACTCCTATTTACAGCTCCCGATAAAACAGTGCTAGTTACTGGGAAAGGCTATGAGCTTTGCTTTATCGTTTTAATAAATATTTTGGACTTTCAAATAATTCCCTTTTTTGTGTTCCCTCCTGTTTCTTCAGAGGAAATCAAGTCACTCCATATTACCCAGGAGACTTAAGTGATTTAAGCTTCCAGAAATGGAGTTGCTCAAAAATTTTCAAGGACCAACGGCAGAAGTGTGCAGTAAGTCCTCTAGACAACACATATCACTTATGGAATTTTAACTAAAATGACCTATGGTTGATTCTAGAGGTATTTAAGAGCTGTGTAGTAATAAGTCAAAGAGACACACTTGTAAAAAAAAAAAACCCACGAGGCAAGAGTAATTTGCTGGATGTCCAGGAAATATCTGTCCTAGTTCCAACATTTGGCCAGGCATAGCTAGAAGAAAAGGTGTCCTATATAACTGTAAGTAGAGGGCCCATTGAAACCTTTGTTTTTCGTCAGTCATTAACGTCATAGGTGCATTAAAGTCACAATTTTCGTGGAAAATCCCAATCATTTTTTTGTTGGTGGTCCAGTTATGCAGTCAGTAGGGTACCTAGCAATGTGTGCTTGTTCTTGTTTCTGGTTGCCCCGTGTGTACAGCCAGTTCTCTAGCGTCACATCTTCCAGTCTGCCGGACTCCAACTTCCCAAATGCAAGCTACGTATTGCTTTAAATATGGCCGCATTTTGTCATCTTTTGCAAAACAAAGCTTGTGTATCTGACGTCAGACACCATATGATGCATTGGTGATCATATGATTACATCATATGCTACATTGTCTGTAACATAATCACTGCAGTGTTCTGATATCCAGGGGGCTTCCCGGTTACTTAACTCTCAGGTAACTAAAATCTCAGAACTCAGAAGATAATTTGCTTTTCACTTACAGGTAATTCTGTAAATCAGAAATCATGATATACTTAAAGTAATCCACAGCTAATTTGCTGAGTCTCTATAGTAGTCTCTATTAAATGAACCAGTCATATCACATTTTGTGTTACTTCTTGATACTTATTACAGATGTCTAGGTGCCTGACCACAGGTTAACATAAAGGCATACAAGTAATAAGAGCTAGTCCTATTTAATTTCACATAGAGGAGTGGAACCACATCGCAGATGTACGTTATGCAACATAAAATTGATTTCCAATTCAGTTTAGAGGCCACTAGCGTTACATCATTATTGAGCAGATCAGTCATCAAAACAACATTTACAGACAGGCAGGAAAAGGAATTGAATTTCATATTAATCCTCTAGTCACCTTTATCTCCCTTCCTATACTAAGATGTATTTTTCTGTGTGTGAAATATTTTATCTTTTCATTTTTAAAATCATGTGACCTTAACTCTATATTGACTCTTAACTACCACTAATTATTTACTTGGAATGCAAATTTTACATAAAATGTAGGATTAGCAGAGTTACGCCTAAGTTCCTTGTGAATAAGACATTGCTTGCAACATCAATGTAGTTCACTCATCCAAAGTAAACTCTTTAAAAGTGGACAGATGTTGTTAAATTAAAGGAAAACTGCAACACCATCTCCCTTTGGCATCACCAGGTATTCTGATAAATTCACTTGTTCTCGCTAGATCTAACTCCCTATTCTGTTTCTTCTAATCCTTCCTTTTTTCCTTTATCTCACTGTTCCTCCCTCTCCTCAATACAACTTCAAATTGAACCCATCTGTTGCCTCAACTTTCAAGTACTCTGGACCAATGCATTTGGTTCAGCCTTCAATCAAACCTTCCTCGCTGAAGAAGTCACTCACCTGTTTCAATCCCTTTCAACCTCCTAATTGACCATAAGCTCACAAGGCCAGGTCCCTTCTCCCCTTATGTACCAGTACGTCTTATGTTTCTTCATGTTAATTGTTAGACTTGTGTTTTCTAATAACTGTAACAGCTTCAGGATATGCTGGTACTTTATACATGTAATGTAAAAGGACCTTCAGAAAAAGATATCTACTGAAGTGAATTGTGAATATAGCATGTGGATAGAATACTTAACTCTGCAACTCGCTCTTATGCCAGATCTGCTGTTCTACAATATGTTGTTATGTTATTTGGTTATTACTACTGGAATTGAAATAGTTTGGCACGTATATCCTAATAAATGAATGAGTTGGAACCATCCCCAGCATCAACATACTCTGCGAATGAGATGTGATCTGTAGCACAAGGCCTTTCAGTGACAAGACTATAAGCAGTGTCTTGTTCCTCTAATGCATTAACTATTTATATAATATAGATACTTGACACAGAGCTGTTTTGTTGGGTCCTTAGTTACATATGTTAACAGTGCCCTGAGTAATGCTCTGTGGTGCCGTTTCTGTAATGTCAGGAACTTGCTGAGCATGTGACCATCAAGAAAATGTAATTAGGTCACTAATGAGATAAGTCACAGTTGTACCTTTTGCAAACATGATAAAATCAATAGAAAGGAAAGTAAGAAAAAACGGAATAAATTAATCTAAGGAGAACAATCAGGGTTTAGATGATGTTGATAATGAAATTAGGGGCTGTTAGTGAATTTTTGAGACATTTAGTTATTTGTGAACTAAAAATAAAGATTTTTTTGCTTTTCAGTGAAATTTAAGTCTTTAAGTTATATGTAATCCAGAGAAAAAAATGTTTGCACTTAAATATGTAAATGAAAATATGGAATTGTGTCAATATTATACTCTTTTCTGTGCGCTAAATAAACCAGTATCATGTTTACCGATTAAAAAATGCAGATATATACATTAGAAACCCGCTTTATGTGTTTAACATTGAGAATCGGTCATTACTCCCCGTTCTTAGGATCAGGCATGCACAATGCTCCCCATGAAGTATATCTCTTTATGCCATCAATCTCAGAATTTCCAAAACAATTTCACTGATTGAAAAACTAAATGCACAAACTATAGATATTTTTGATAAATTCATTGTAGTTAAGATTCAACAATTCCTCTTTTATTGCACCTATTATGTTACAAAATTCCACAGCAACAGACAACAAAGACATTTCTAGGCTACCAGATATTGTCATCAGGTAATCAGCTTCTCCCTGGTAAAAAAAAAGTTTTGAGTCTTTGTGATTTTCAGATAGTGAGATTAAAACAAAAACTTCAAAATATATGTTGCGAAAGCTGGCTAGATTACATACATGAATCAAAAGGCATCCGAATACGCAGACAGATAAAAGTCCCCATTTGTGATGAGTCTTTCTGATAAGGTCCCTGATTGGTGATAAGAGTAGAAAAGCAGACAGTAGAAGCCAATCAATGAAATGATAGTTAATACAGTGACTCGAAATGATCGTTAATAACGTGTCTTCTTTGGGGTTTTTTTTTACTGATTAAATAATTTATATCAGAATACTTTTATAATTTGATTCTGTCACATTCAAATGCTTGTATATATTTTTTTCACTTTCTAATTAGCAATGTGCCAAAAACAACTGTGGTAATAAAATGCTTCATACTGGCAATGTTTTATTGGGTTCTCTAAATTCCATCGCTGCTGGGCTGTGCAAATCTCCTACACGCCACTTGTAGCAAGATCTATATATTGCAAACCTTCTACTAAACAAAGGGTACAGAACCTTCTGGTTGTATTTTATTAATGTCAGAAATTGTAAGCAGTAAAATAGAATCACAATAGTCTTGCTGAGCAAGCTGAATTCATGCATAACTATGTCGAGTATTAACAATTACTATATTTAGAGAGGAATGCATAGCTAGCCTGTTAGGACCTAGTGTAAGGTACTTCTGTCTACAGAAGTACTGGTATTGGTATCGGTGCCGATACACAGTAGTTGCACGAGTACTTGTGCAAACTGCTCCGATGCCGAAACCGATACCCTGCCTGAATCACCGAGCGAGCGTACGCTGCCACAGTCAGTGTCAGTCAAGTGCCGCTCGCTTGCCACCCAGCTCCTATACCAGTGCTGATTCACTGACTGATCCCAGAGTGTCAGTGTCGCTCCGTTTTGCCTGCCTCTGTTTTGCCTGCCTCCTGGTGCCGCTCCCCTGCTATGATTGACAACATCACAGCTGCCGTTAAAAAAAAGTATCGGTAATTGGTATCGGTGAGTACTTGACAAAAAGTATCGGTACTTGTACTCGGTCTCAAAAAATGGTATCAGTGCATCCCTAGTATTTAAGGCCAGGCACACTTTAGGGTATCTCTATTGCACAGAAGCCTTAGAAAATGTTGAAAATAATACTAATATGTTTGTGCCTCCTACCACATCAACAAGAAAATGGTAACTGTAAAGGTGTTACTGGGGGCAGCCTCACCACTAAAACTAATGGTCACTTTTCCTTACTCATTCCCCTGGACCTCCCTACACCCTTTGGCCACTACTTACTCCTGCAAAACATTCATTCCTGTGGTATCTGTAACACAGCTCTTTTCTGTTCTTCATCTACACCTTCTATTTTGACATAGGAGGGCTAGCACCTTCTAGCCCAGGGGCAGACACAGCTGAGTGGCCTCACGGCCCATTGCAATCACCTAGTAACTAACTTTCACACTGGCACCCACATTTACTAAAATACATACACTAACACAGACACATGCACACACTTACACATACACACTCCCTCACACAAACTAACACAAAAATGGAAATGTAATGCTAATAATGCTAAGTTGAGGGTCTTATGTTTTTTTTTAAATCAAATCAACAATGTGTCAATCTTCTGTTCCCACATTTTACTCATGCCTGAACGATGTGTTAACTTGCAAGTATTTTCTTAAAATTCTCATAAAATAGTAAATAAGAATATGTATTGCAAAAATGATCATGATATCGAAAAGCTAGTGTTCAGCCGAGTATCGCTTCATGATTTCCAAGTCAAATTTATGATGATGCTACTTTAACGCTTACTATAATAGTGCTAATAGACTAATCTAATAACTGTTTCTCACTACACCAGGGATCCAACGTCTTTAAGAAATACAAAGCATTAGAGCACAACAGATCAATTCCTGTAAAAGATCAATTTTCTTCCCAGACCAACTCTTTGGCTCAACACACTATTATATATTTATTTAATAGTGTCTTAGCTCTTGATATAAAAAAGCTGAACAATCCTCAACAGAGTAGCGTCTGATGTTTACAAGTGTCATTGATATTTTATTTACATGCTCATTGGGCTTTTTTTTGAGTGCAGGTTTTACCCCGAAACGTTGTGTTTCTTACTTTGTTGTATCACAATGTGGCAATAGAATTTTGTTGAGCCAAATGAAATGTAAACTAGTAGCTTCGAGGAACATACAGCCACAGATAGCACTCCATCCTTTCCATGCAGGATTTTTATCATGAGATGTCGTACATAGGAGAGCTTCACTCTTTCAAGAAATGGCTGACAACCCATTACTGCTACTCAGAGATCCTTAAGTCAATCCGCCCTGTAAGGATAAGGACACTATTACAATTTGCTAAGCACCAACATATTCTGGAGTGCTGTACAAAACTATGGAGTTGTAAAGCTAATATACAATCGCGTTATGCAAAATAAATGGTCATATAGTCTCATAATAACTTTGTAAGCAATGCTTTTAATGCTGGATAAGGTGGTCTGACGATTGCTTCCCATCTTCTGTTTTGATTTATCACACGTATTACACTGTCCATTACACCACATAGTCCTACAAACAGGGCCTTACTTTTCAGTTTGTATACCAACCATTATAGGTCAACTTATTAGTCACCCTATTATATGATACTGCAATAATTTAAATAATAATTTAATAATATATTTAATACTAGCTAAATTCTCGGCATGGAGAACTCCTAAAAGTCACAAACCACCAGTACTGTGTTCCAGCTATCACATAATAGAAAAAAGAAGAAAATTAAATGACTATACAAAATAACATTCTACCAGTAATATATTCTTGTACAACAGTGACAAAAGACCAAAAAAGTATTTGTTTGAAAACGTTTCAAACAGAAGCAATAGTTTGGCGTCCCTAAGCCTCACATAAAGCAGATCTTGAATCCTAAAAATAAATACAGCATAACATCTGTCATTCATAAATGATATTTTCTGCTGTGTTTTTTGGAAATAAAACATTTATTTACTTTAGCACTTGCATATTAAATTTCTGCAGCCTCTTAAGCATAAATCTGTCTGCTGGCACCATGGGGCAATTCCAGACACAAACACCGCAGTGATCTATGTGACTACAGAAAGGATCAGTATAAATAAAAATCTGCTTTCCTTCATTCTGTTATTTATTTTTTAATAGATCCAGAAGAAGAGAAATGAGAATGGTTAGAGTACCGCAATGAAGACACTATACAATACTACTATTCCATTCACGGTTTTTACATTTTTGGAGCAATTTTCATGCAGTGTCTTCTACGTAAAACGAACAACTGGAAAATTACTGGTCAATTGAAAACAGATCACTGGTCAAAATCGTAACTTTCATGGAGATCTAATAGGTCTATGAAAACCTACTTTCATCCTTCTGTTTTTGCACTACCATTCAAACCATTATCAGAGGCTGGCTTTAAGTTAAACTTCTCTATCGGTTTTTTTTTTATCTGTGTACCCTACTGAACGTATATATTGGAGGTACTAACAATAATAGCATTAAGAAAAATTACCAGAAATGTAAAGTTCCTCATCAATCTCGGGTTATCAATTCATGAGCCACCAGTATTTTCCTGCCCATTCAGTGAGCTACTTCTATATATTCTGTGTGTGTTCTAATTTTAGATATGCTCACATACTGCACCCTGGCTGTTGTGATTCCTGGTCAGAGTTGAACTCCAGATCCTCTGGTTGCAAAGATTTTTGCTCTGCAATGCTCTGATCATTAAATTCAAGCTAGATATTTCACACCTGTGGAGGATCACAGAATCAGTTGGAGCTCCTCATCATTTGAGGCCTTTAAACACAGTCTGTCTTTGCCCTGGGATGGTCTCTGTGCTCAGAACCAGTGCATTGTTGATTTACTAGTACCTATTGTGACTTTGCATGTTACCTGCAAAGCCTGACTTCAGGCTTTGACTTTCATCATTTGGTATCCCGACCTCCGCTTTGGCATTCGTTTATGAGATTTCACCTAACCTGACCGCTTTGGCAAGATTGACTAGTCCACCAACTACCATATTGAGGAAGGCACTTGAGGTTCTGGGATCATCATCAGTCCCATGGCTGATCGAACCCAAGGACTGAGGGGGAAATGGTTGAAGGTTCTAAGGGTGCGGTCTGCTTTGACACACTAAATTTAACACTAGCTTAGTTATGATTCAGCCTCATACTTTAGTACCTTAGCTCCCAAGTCCTAGCTGTTACAGAGTACCCAAGGGCTCAACCTCTCTGCTGGAAAATGGACTGATGACAATGAACAGTCAGGTCTGGTTTTAGTAGTACTCCTCACTGAAATGTGAATGGAATATGTCTAAAGAATTACCAATGTGTAGGGTGTATGCAGTCTATTTACCATTGGGGCCCACCTAGGGAAGCGCTCCCGCCCCTCTGTACCTGCTGCCTTAGGCATTGGGCTGGGATACGTCACTGGGTGTATGCTCATGTAATAGGTTTCATTTTACCAAATATATGTGCATAATGTCAGCATATTCTATCTAACTTTACATAATTTAGCTTGTGACTAGTCTACTCTACTAGCTCCAGGTCCCGCACATCGTGACCCATGTGCTGCTGCTTATGTGCAAGAGATACTGGAAGCCCCCTAAACTCTGAGATCAGCCATCATTACAAGGTTACGTATCTATATTTTTCCTTGTTGGTGGTGTTTGCGGGAGTATCTGATGTCTTAAGCACCTGGCTTCTTTTGATAGATCTGTCCTGGTACATTGCTGGTCCCAGAGTTGATCAGAAGCTTGTTTAGTGTGGAAGCCCGTAGAGAAACACTGTCAGTATGCAAGAATACGGTACTGTGGAACAATTGTGATAAATGAATAACATGAACAAGGATGGGTATGATATAATCAAAACTGGAAAGTAAAATGCTCATGTGGGCACCATGTGGGAAAGCTAGCAGAAGACTGAAAGAAGACTGAGAATTAAGGTGTGTAAAGCTCTCTACCTTTGGAACAATATTTAATGAAGTTGTGTGACAATGATCTATTCATATTTTATGTTGTAATACATGATATCACTTTAAGAAACAAGTAAGGTTAATGAGCGTACAGGTAAACAGCAGTAAAAGTTGATGGAAATATAGTATCCATAACTAAGGTTCACGATGTTTGCATGTATCTGAAACGAATCATTCCTCGTAACAATGCTTGCATTCTAAAAGAGAAGCAGCAAATACTACTTATCAATACATCTGTGCAGACGAAACAATGAAATAAATCTACAGGACACTGCTGTATGCTATTACAATAAACAATAAAATGGACATTTTATTTTTACTCTCTTCTTACATTCCTTTTATGACATCAGTATTTCTAGATTTAGCCATGGAACAAATATGGCTTCCCAGTTCCACTCGATGCTACATTATTTCCGAAGTGCAATATAAAAAAAACATAGGTGATGAATATTTATAAATGTAATGCTTTAGCACTTTTTTTATTGAGATTTTACAGGGATTACAGCAATGGCAATAAGGAGTGACTGTGTAGCACACCTGATGTAACTGTTGTGTTTGAGTTTTTGCTGCGTGTCCATCAATATCTTTATCCTTTTCCGCAGTAAATAAAAACACTGATGAAAGGAATCATTATTGAAGTGGCAATATGGCTTTCACGAAGAGATCGCCGCTTGCTTTTTTTCTTCAGAGAACAGAAAATCCACATAGTAAAGCTGGAGTTTGGCACCTGCTCTAAAACCTTCTTGATGAAGCAAAGGTTGTCTTCATTAAGTGCATTAATATTCATGGCGCATGGTAATTTTGACACAGAAAAGGTCTCTGTAACCTTTTCTTGTGTGAGAATTTTTTTTACTTCTCAAGGAAATTACAGTCCAGCAATGACTTAATTAATGCTGGATTTCTTCTGCGGGTTTTGAAGAGATGTCAGTTTGGGCTTCCAGTGGCTGTCAAGGAGGGAGCGAAAACTGGCTAGGTAGATTGAAAGGAGGAGGAGGAGGGAACATATCCATGCGACAGATACTGGAATCTGCATGTGAGGGTGGGGGGGGGAAAACTAAAATCCTTCAGCTCTTCTGGCTTTATTTACAATTTAGAAACCTTCTTCCTCTAACTCTAGGTCATTTATTATGGATATCTTGGACACAGCTGGAATTAAAACGCTAAAAGTTGTTTTTTTTTAATTTTCATTGAAGCTACAGCTTTTTTTTTTCTCATTATACAAAACTGACCGCATTCGCTAATTATTATCATTTATTGATTTTTATAGCACTATCATATTCTGCAGAGCTATATAATGGGTATAGCAAATCAATGTTTCTGCTGCAAAAAAAACACCAATATTAAATTGAATAATTAGCTAATTTTATTTGATTAATACCTGGTATGTGGTGTGAAATGTTGTCTTAAAATCCAAGAATTTGCTTTAACCAAGGCTGTTCCGTTTTTTAGCCATTACCATTATAAACATTTTAGTGACGTCATAACTTTTAACTCTTAACGTTTAACTCTGTTTTTCTCATGTTGAGTGTCAAATTGATAAATTGCCCATTTACATTAATTAAACTCTACATTTAACATAATATATGTGAAAACATATGTAAAATATGCAGCTCAACTTGAAAAAACATCAGATTTCTTTCAAATGTCATAGACCTTTATGTTTTATTACTTCAGTTTAGCAACAAAATCCTGTTGAATTACCTTGACCTCATGACCTTTCTACCCTGACCTTAATACCTGCCTCTCTGGTTTCCATAGCATAGGACAGAATATTCTAGATGGAGCAATTTACAAGTAATAAATCTACGGATACTTAACTTTAGTACCTACTTTTTTTTGTTATCACTTGTTGTGTCAAAAGAATTTCCCCGAATTTTACTAAATAAAAATGTATATTAAATCGATTGGTTCCTGGTGCAAATTATATATATATATGTATATTATTGATAATGCCATTGAACTCATGAAAAATATATTAGTAAATTACATCTGTCCGATGGATAGATGGGATGCAAATATTACATTAGAGGTAAAGGTTATCCACATTACAAATCACATTTCTGATCTGATAGTGGCTACTAATTAATAAATAATTGCTATACAATAGATTCTTAAAAATACATTGTTGGTTTATTATGAAGCAAACTGCTGTTAACTCAAGGTCATTATTTTGAATGATAAACAGATTGGCTTCAATGGTTGGCTTCAGATTGAATGAGGGTCTTCTTTTGCAAATACAAAACATTTACAGTAATATTTTCGAGGTAGCTTTAAAACGTAAAAGTATCACACTACTCTCTCTCTGATTATATATATATATATATATATATATATATATATATATATGTAAAGGATAAATTTAAAAAGCTTCCATGTAGCTAATGCAGTGTTTAGCATTCCATTAGAACCATAACATTGAAAACAGTCACAAAGCTGCACTGAGTAAATTCATGTCTAACCCACAAATCTCTCAGAACTCCTGTGGGAACAGGGCTCTACCAGTTTCAAAATGGCAAGCTCGTATATCAGTAGTGAGTAATAATGTGTAAAAATGTGTGCTCATGAATAACGACTGAAAAGTTAAAAGAGGCAATAATGTTCTTATTCACTATGTTGTAAAGACTTTTGCCTGCACTAGTAACAAAAAACAGCTTTAGTGACTTCAATTTTCAGAAAAACTGCAAATTCAGTCATATTACATTACACATACTCTCCAACACTATCCCAAGCTTCCTGAACTGCATGCAGCATGGGTATTGAAAATACATTTCTATAGCAAATTTACTCTCTATAGGAAATATTTAGGCTGTACATTGTTGTAACTATATTACTACCATAAGTATGACCAAAATATTGTAACCTGACATTTTCTTTATTGGGATGAATGGGTTGTGTACTCATGAGCATGCACTCATATTACAGTACCCACTAGCCCATGAAGCCCATTTGAGCCCTTAAAAATCTGAGGAAGGGTTCTTCCAGTAGGAACCACTACTGCTTTTGTTGTCCTTGTCCAGCCAACTTGAACTGGTGAAGTTAAACAAAATGAAAATGTCTCTGAAGAAATGTGTGAACATGAATGATTTAAGAAGCAGGTCATTTCAAATATCTTGAGTCTTGAGTAGCTGCCCCATTGTTCTACTCTTGTAGGCAGTGGAGATCCAGTTAGGAAGATGAGAAATTCTCCCTTGACCAAGCTGTGAAGACCCCATGTGGCCTTGTGGCTCACTGAAGATCAGTGCCAGGATATAATGTCATATTGTGGCACTCTGCCTCAACGTGACAAAACAGCACAAGGTAAATCTTTTCACAAGCCCTTACCCTCACCACACCCCATGCCCACCCTAACCATGCCCATTCAACCAATAACGTCCTGTTTTGGGCACCTGAAATACTGGGGGGTTTATCTTGCACTCAATCCTTTGAATATGCAGATATGCCCTGCGCAGTGTCTTCTGAATTGTACTTAACAATTGTCTAAAATATTTCTGTGATCTGCATGTGGCTTATCACGTTTATTTAAGTAGTTTATCATTCAGTTATTTATTTCCTTCGTTATGATTCTTTGTGGGAAAAGTATACACATTAAGTATTGCTTTATAGGAATTCAACAATATGCACAGTTTTATGAATCACAACCCTTCCTTTGTATATAAATGACTAATAAAAGAGGCCATTTATTTATGCGTCACACTTTCTAGTCTCGAACAGAAATATGAGTGAATATCTGCAATCTAGCTATGCCCATTCTGTGCGAGATCTTTTACTGTGTACTCTAAGCAGCAGACAGTTAAAAATGTGAACATAAGGTAGCATTTTCTTTATCATATCCCATAAAAATAGCAATTTGCTAAAGCCCTTGTAGCACAGTATGGAAGGTGGTGTATTTTACTGATAATGTAGAGATGACAGATAGTCTTATACCAGGAGGTTGCAATGGTTCTTCTCTGTATGGTATAATAAATCGCTAAGAGCTACAGAACAGGACAGTGCAGGCTCTGCACCACATTCAGTAGCCAAATAACTCAGCTCCAGCTCAGTAATTATGCTTTGTGAAAATATGGGATTAATTAGACCAGTACACTAACACACTGTAGTCTCATTAAAGGGTGAACAGCATTTTCATAGATACTGCCACTTGAACAGGGCTTCTGCTAATGCGAAAAGACAAAGTCATCTTTTTCACACTCCTTCCTTATTATCGCTCTTAACCCCTTGGTGCCAAATGCGCCTGTGGCTAACTAGATATAAACCAAGTAGTGGAAAATAAATGCGTAAAAGTGGACGCCGTGAAAACGTGATTTTCCATAATCTACTCAATTAAAAAACTAAACAATAAGAAGAAATCTTTCTTCTATTGAATTACAGCTACACAAGGAAATGCCACTAAGCATAGCATCCCTGCTTGATTTAAAGGTAGCTCATACTACACGGGGATGGTTTCCCCCCCCTCTTTTTTCTTTTTTCTTAAAGCAGATTAACTAGGTGTGAAAAAAGCCACCAGGCTATGTAGTTTATTTAACACGTACAAGTGTAGCGACCGAGCCCAAAAAATACATTTCCTTTATTAATATGAACTTGTATGTATAATTTACTGTGAACCAAAGTGTTTAATACAAGAAAAAAAAATGAAATATAAATCCTACTCATAATAAAAAAGCACCTGGATCTTCCAATGATTTAGCTTTCAGTTCCTCCTTTTTTAATTATATATTATGGCTATTTATTATTAGTTTTGTCTTTTTGCATAAAGGCCGGTAACATATTTGCTTTTCTACTATAGATATAAAGTTGAGATTGTTTTTTTTTTTTGTTGGCTCATGTATCAAAATGACACTTGGTCAGTACCAGATTGCCACTACCTGCATTGTTCCTCTATCTAAGTATGAACAATAAAACTTTGCAAGTCCCGCTGTGACTCCTTAAACTCCCTTATCGCCTCCCCATAGGTTTGCGGTACAATTTACGTTTTGCTTGTAACACTACATTTGGTTCTGGTTGCTAATATGGGCTCTAAGGACTTGTTAGTTGAGCATCGGAACGCTTTGCGCCATCATACGGGTCAGCACGTCTTAATAAGTTCTTGATTTTCATCGTAACCACTCGCTAGAAAAATATCAGCAAAATTACTTCTATTCATTTATGTTCTTGCTAGGTAATGCAGATACTTATAACTGCCATCAGTATGTATCTATAGAAGACAAGCATTGTAAAATGAATAGATCTCAGAACAACCATGCTTCACTTTAACCTCTTGGGAGCCATTAGATTGTAGTCCTTTCTGGAAACACAGGAGGGAAAAAAACAGATGGAGTAAGCTTATAAAATCTCTGATGTTATGAACATACAAGAGGTACCCGTGCAGAACCAGGCTTTCAAATTATTTTAACAGAGTGATTTCACTGACAGTAAATGTAGCTCCGTTACCTAGAAGAACATCATTTTAAGTCTCCTGGAAGAAGAAGAAGAAAAAAACGATTACATTTAAACAAAAAAAAAGCAAAGCGAGAAACATCTGAAATGAAAGCTTACATAAAACAAGTTGGTGCACCATGTTGTGTAAGGTCAGGTTCATTTAACACAAGGGACAATGATTAACTGTAAAAAGCTGAAGTCAGATGAAACAGCCCACAGAAAGGCAAAAAGGTTATACCTATGCAAATAGAACAGATCCCAGACATTTTTAATTATCATTATTTTTGTGACATCTTTTCACCTTTTTGGCCGCCAAGTCCTCGGAATGTATTGCGAACAGCATATAACAGTAAATTCTTTTCTCTGCTACAGTAGTAAAATTGCTGGACAGTTTATGGTGCAATAAAGGCATTAGTCGCTTGTCAGTACAATAAAATATAGGTGAAATAGATATTAAGGGCCTGTATTCCTTTGGGGGGTCAGTCTTTTCGGTAACCTGGGAAAGAAAAAAAATATATAGTTATATAGTGTGTCAATTAGCAGATATGTCTAAAGTTACTGCATTGCAACCATAGTGAATGGACATTTAAGAAATACACAAATCACGCACTTTCCTCTTCTGAGGATTCAGAAAAAAAACGGATACATTTTTGGCACAATCTGTCCAATAGCCTTGAGACACCCAAACTTACTATAGAGATAGGATGACATGTACTATATTTTAAATAAGGGTATACACAATGAGATCTTATCTAATCTAGTTTTTTATTGAACCATATGCATGTCATAAAAAAAAAAACTAGAAAAAGCTAGAAGAGTATAACCCTCATGCTCTGTGCTAGATTAAGACCTTAGGGGGTTCCCATTAACTTGTCCACTCTTGCTTACCTTAATGTACCTGACGCCTGGCTCCTCCACTGTTAGCAGAGCCCACCATCTTGGCTGCCTGCTCCATGGACCTGACTGCTAAATAAAATCACCAGCGGTCAAGTATGAAGACAAGGCATGAGACCATAACCCAATTTGTATAATGTATTTCTAAAATCAGTCTAAGCTTGTATAATGGCTGTTGTATCATCTTTTACTGGAACTGATTTAAGAGTGAGGAATAAGACAGAAATAAGTTGGGGACCACTCATGAAACTCAATGTGTAAAATAAATAAAATAGGAGAAAAATGTAATTATAATAGAGGAACACACATATGTTTATTCTGCTAATCACCAGAAATATGTTCTAGACTTTATGGAATTCTACTTATGGTTTGGTGGTTTTGTTTTTCCTTATGCTGGTATAACCATTTTGTTAACCTAGTTAAGGAATAATTAGTTAGTTTTCATAGAAATTCAAAAAGCTTCTTAAAAGTTTGTTTTCTAATGTGGTTAAACCTCCAGAGACAACAACAAAGTACAGATATTCTAAGGCTTCTATATGCGTAACACACTAGAGCGTGTAATCAATGTTATTTCGAAGTGGAACAACACATTTAAAGGTCACACATGACTAAAGGGGTCGTTTCAGGTGGAAAATGCAGTTAAAGCAGTGGACATGAGCCAGTCCATGTTCTCTAGCATCGAGTCTTGTGCAGGTGTGGGATTCAGGTTTGCTAGATCAAAAAACAAGCGTAGTAATTCAATGTAAGGCAGGTAGTATCAGATTTTCTTTTATCCTCCAAAATCAGATTATGCTCTGCAATCCTAATTCTGGTTATAAACACTGCATGGGACTCTCAAACTAGGTATTTCTCAAACTATCAATAGTATATATACCTGTGGTACATACGTACATAATTAAAGAGATACCTTTTCTTTACATTAATCAGGCACTCTTATTGAACTTTGCAGAAGAAACAACAGTGCCATGGACTAGACACAAGATCCATCATCAAAATTATAGAAATAATAAGGGATATAGAAGATCAGAAAGTGGGGATTTGTGACCCTACCAAAACTATCCAAACTTAAAAAAATATCCTATCCCTATTTCTTCAGATTATTTCCAAGTAATTCAACAGTAGAGCGTACTTATTTTTTCAGCAATGCGGTCTTTTCTAGGCTCTGCTCATATGATGTTATGTATTGTTGTGCTGCAGATGTGTTTATTTTGTTTTCAATTTACCAAAGCTGGTGACATTTTCCCAGAGGTGTCTTGGTACACTTTACAGTGCACACAGGAGAAAGTTCAGCATAATTAGCTTTTTTTATTCAGTTCTGTTGTACTGAAAAGCAGATATCTTGTAGGTCTGCTGTACATTTTTATGTCCTCACGTGATGTTGCAGACTTCAAACATCAGTTTTAGGCTGACAGAATCTTGATGTTCATCTGGTATGACTGTGTGCTAGGGAAAATGTTAGCACAGTATCATAGCATGAATACATTGTACTATTCCTTTTTATTTGTAAAATAAAATGCCTTTAATAAACCACACTGCAAGGTCCTTAATTTGACCAGTGAGATTAAGTGTATGCCATGCTGATTGATTATCTTCTGTTTAAAGTTGAGCAGCGAATAAAGAGAAACTAACAGAAATGTGAACATACAAAAAAGAACCACTGTAATTAATATTTACATGTTAAGAATTCCATGTTATAGCTTTACTATAGAGGGCTTATGGGTTATAGTTCCAACCATGCTCATGTCCTGTGGGGCTCATTCACTGTGCCCCAAGTGTGACCTATTTGCCTGGTGATACAGCAGTAAAACAGGAAAAATGTGCCCCAATTAACCTTTGTTTGGTATGTGGTTGGAGTCAGAGAGGGGTGAGATTGTAGGAAGAAGGGGTTGGTATATCCCATCTACTTTACCCAGAGAGCCAACTCATGGCATTCAGCTTGAGGGTGTTGCAAGGTGGAACGTAGGACACTTGGGAGATTTGCTAGAAGTGCAAGAGAACTGAGGGTGTTTCTCCTAGCACATCATGCTAATATGTTGTTGCATTATGTTATTGTGCAAAGTTTTCTTTATGTTCCATTTTAACAGTGTAAAATAAATTTACAAGAAAGTATACTAAACATAAGTAATGGAAAAAAATGTATACTCACACAAAACTAGAAGGATTGTGTCCCAAATGTTGATTTCATATTTGCACTATTTATGTATTGAGTTGATGAGTTAGCGTTTTACTTTAATGTGTATGTATCAGTTATGAGGCAATTCTCAAACATCAATGAGTTTTTGTCTGCGGTTTGATTTAGTTTTCATATATCAAGGTTTTTAGTCAAAGTTGACCTTAGAGATCTTGTCTATAAATGGAATCATACAACTATATAAATTCTCCTTATTTAGCAAAAAAAAGGCGTATTCACAAAGGCACAATACAGACCCACCTCCCATTTTGACCATACAGTAGGGGTTATTATGAGTTATATCTGTGTGTGTTCATTATAACATGTGCAGAGAAGAATAATGCATATAGGAAAGGAGGATTGATTGTTCAAATCAGTGTGCTGCTGACATGCTTGTATGGAATGAGTAACTTACTGTGATATCTATGATGAGATCCCCAGATGTTGGGCTCCCTAGAAGGAGGACACATTAACAAATATTTTAAAAGATGTGTTTTGCCTTCTATTAATCATGACTAGTGGCAAGTCTACTTGTTATCAGCCGGAAGCAACCCGTTTTCCAGTCCCTTACAGGTGTATTCACTCTAGCTTGTGCTGCAAAATAAATTAAATGGAAAACAAAACTAGCAGTCTCTCCATGGCCATTATTATTACTATTATTGCACTCACACACTACAGAACTGATGTCTCTCAAGAGACTATACACAATGTTCTGTTTTCAATTGAATTGCTTTTAAAATTAATGTTTCCATTAGGACCTTTGGTGTCAGTGACATGCACTGAAATTAGAAGGGTTAATTTTTTTCTCTCTCTTATTCACTTTAACATTGTTTTACTATTTATATTACATTATATTCACTTTACCCAAGGTTGCTGACACTTCATTAATCAATACCATATGTCAAGGAAGTCTTCTTCAGAACCTTACCCTCCAATCTTGATGGCATTACCAGTGTGAATTTCTATGACATACGGTATCATAAAGGTATGTTCATATTTCTCCATCCACATAGGTAGTACTGGGTTTTAGATGGACCATAACATTCATTTTAGGCTTGTGGCAAGGAATGCAGTTCATAAGCACTGGACAAATGGAAAGGTTGGACTGGATTATCCTATGTTTAAGATTAAAACACCCTTTTTAGAAGTTATTGCGTAATTATAATGATTTTAGAGCATTGCTGTTTGTATAAAGGTATATCTTGACCACAAAATACATTTCATTTTATTTTAGTCAGATAAGAGCTGGTAAATGGAAGGACCTGGCTCAGTGATTGTATGCTCTGGTTTGACGGACAGCATATTCAAAGTACACTATCCACTATTCAAAACACAATTAAAGAAAAGTAATACACATAGAATGTCAATAAATGTTCCAGGAAAAATATCCAGGCATCGTGTGACTGATGCGAAGTTGGGCAACATCATGCAAATGTAATGTGAAAATGCCCTCTTATCATCCCTCCCCTGGTTGCAATACACTGTAGGTGTGCTCTGGCTTGCAAGATTACCAAAGGGTTAAATGTGAGAGCAATTTTACAATGAAATCACTTTTTGTAGAATACTCCCAGCCCCATCTAAATGTTATAAAACATATCGGTGTTGTTTTAAGATAAAATCAGTAATATAAAAACAGTTGTATGTATCATATAAACAGAATACTGAATTATTTATCAACAATTTCAACAAGTAATACCGTAATATCCCAATAAAAGATGAATTTCATTCACAGGTCACAAGCACCATTGCAAGAAACTTTGCCTCTAGCAAGATGTTGGCGCCCATTAAAAAATAAACAAGTTTCCAAGAGGGTCTCTCCTGACTCTTCGGAGAACTCTGGGCTCTTCCTACAGGTCGAATACAAGTACTGCCCAATGTGATTAGTCAAATATAAAAAATACAAAATTGCGTTAACATTTAAAATTAATTTTGCAGTGATGTTACCATCAGGGGAACCCTCAAGTTCTAACAAAATGTTAAAAAAAAGTAAAAAAATATAAAAAAAAAATAAAAAATTTAATATTTATGAGTAAGTGCTAAAATTAGCAGTGTATCTTCCCAAAAATCCTGGCATGGAAAGAGTTAAAATAGTACCATTTGAAATACTCACTGGTTTGATGGAGTGGGCAGGTTCAAAGATGTCCCAAATAGGACATGGGCGCAGACTGATCAGATGTTAAAATGAAAAGAAAAAAATGTGTACCTACAAAATGTGGCCTTTGGCCTCAAAGAACCTGACAAACCCATACATGGATGGTACCACTATACTCAGGAGATGTTGCTGAACACATTGGGGTGTTGTTTGGCAGTGACATATACCAGGAGCTCAAATTTTTTTATCTGAAGTATAATTTGTGTGAAAAAAACACAAATCAAATTATTAACATAAAACTTGACAATGGCTGGTAGTAGAATTAGTGCATGTAAAGTGTTAAAATACCACTATTTGAAATAAGCTGGGGTGTCTAATGTTCAAACTTATATGGTTTGTTGGAGGTAAATTGAATTGGCTGGCTTCAAAGATGTCCCAAATAGGACATGGGGACAGGGTTACCAGAATTGAAAATTTTGAAATGCCAAAACGCTACTCGTACTTGCAACAACACCCCCCCCAAATATTAAAACATTGAGTATTACTAAACTCAGGGCAAATGGTATTTAGCAGGTTGTTTCATTAGCTTTTGTAGATAAGTAAAATATTTTTCAAATAAAAGTGAAAACAAGCGCTTTTTTTCCATTTTCACTACATTGTATTAATTTTTTAATAGGAACTCAGATGATACAATAAAAATTAAGAAAGCCATTCTTGTTCTGAAAATAACAACAATACCATATTTGCTCGATTATAAGACGACCCTGATTGTAAGACGACCCCCAAAATCTGAATATTAATTTAGGAAAAAAAGAAAAAGCCTGAATATAAGACGACCCCTATAGGAAAGTTTTACCAGTAAATGTTAATTCATGTAAACTATGTAAACTATTTTTTTTAAAATAAAAGCTATGATTGAGAAAAATATTTTGTTTTTATTTCCTTTTATTTTCCAACCTGCTCCCCCCGTTATGCACATCTGCCCCAGAAATGCCTTATACCCCCTATATGCCACTGTGCCCCATGATATGCCTTTTAACCCTCTAAATGCAACTGTGCCCCATGATATGCCTTTTAACCGTCTATATGCCACTGTGCCCCATGATATGCATTTTGACCCCCTATGTGCCAGAAATGCCTTATACCTCTATATGCCACTCTGGCGTATAGAGGGTTAAAAGGCATTTCTGAAGGCAGAGTGGCATTAAGGGGGTTAAAATGCATTTCATAGAGCACTCTGCCTACAGAAATGCCTTATGCCCCCCATTTAACCCTCCCACCAAACTTACCGGTGCTTCTGACTCCCGGTGTGTTGCCTGGGCAGCAGGTAGACGTCTACGTGATTCGCGTAGACAACTTCTGCTGCAGCCCGGAAGGAGGTGCGGTTAGCAGCGGGGGTTGTCTGCGTCCATCGCGCATACACCCTCCGACTGTCAGAGAGAATTCCCCACCCCGGTGCGGGAAACTCTGATCTCTGACAGCCGGGGAAAGTCTGCGCGATGGACACAGACAACACCCACTGCTAACCCCACCTCCTTCCGGCTGCAGCGGAAGTTGCCTACGCGAATCGCTTAGACGTCTACATGCTGCCCCGGCTACACACCAGGGACTCAGAAGCACCGGTAAGTTGGGGGGGCATAAGATGGGAGGATCCAGGTCCCCTGCAACGCTGTGGGGGATCTGGATCTTAGTCTCATAGTCAGACCTATTTGAGGTCTGATTATAAGACGACCCCGATTATAAGACGAGGGCATTTGCTCTGGAAAAAACCTTGTCTTATAATCAGGCAAATACGGTATATAACATGTGTGGGTACACACAAAATGAGAGAGAGGAAAATTATAGCTAAGCATGAGCACTGGAAAAATTTTAAAACAGCTTTGGTCTTGAAGGGTACAAAAAAAAACCTGGTCCCTAGAGGGTTAACATTTAACATGCTTACTGAGGCATGCAGAGTCTGAGATATAACTATTGGGTTTTTTGCAATTTCTCTGAGCATTGCATGGGCTGACCTTGGGGTGAATTTGCTGAGATGTCCACTCCTGGGAAGATTGGCAACTGTCTTGAATGTTTTCCACTTTTGAATAATCCTTCTCACTGAAGAATGATGGACTTTAAATTGTTTGAAAACGGCCTTATAACCCTTCCCAGATTGATGGGCAGCAACAATTGCTTCTCTAAGATCATTGCTGATGCCTTTCCTTGTTGGCATTGTGTTAACACACACCTGAATGCTCCAGACCAGCAAACTGCTAAAACTTTTATAGAGGTGGTCACACTTGCTGATGGTCAATTAATTAACAGCATTTGATTAGCAGCACCTGTCTGCTAATTAGAATCTTAATTCCTATAGAAGCCGTCAGGGTGTACTAAGTTTTTCACACATAGTTTCTCCATAGTTTCTAATATGTCATGTGTTGTTATTCATCTGAGGTTGTATTTACCTAATTTTTAGACCGGCTAAGGAGCAGATGATTGTTATTTGATGTACATTCATTTTCACACAATGATATATATACTGTATATATACACACGTACACACACGCAGCAGTTGTATAATTATATCTGAAGCCAGCAAAATAATGATCTCATAAAAGCCAATTATTATAAACCAATGGGTATTTTTGCTGCTGCCTGTATGATGTCAGTGACTTCTCAAATGAAGCCATGGGCTGACATGTGATCTACCATACTATTTATTGACACATTATTAAAAAGAAATATTTTCATATAAATAATATATTGAATGAGTGTGTTTTAGAGTAAGTGTGTGTATTACAGGGGTGGGGTCAGCGATTGTGGGGGGACTTGGCTTAACTTGCCATTGACCCAGAAGGTGCCAGCCCTCCCCTGGTTACTGTCATCAATTATCTTATATTATCTCCTCTTTAATGTTTCGTTGTCTTACAATATTTTAAAGCAATGTATTGAGGTTGATGACATTCATAATTTATTCACTTCAATCACACAGAGGATTACTCGCTAAGCCATGACATGTAGAAGATTTAATTGCGATGAAATATTTTATCTCACTTAAGTAATGTTACATTAAAGAAGAGACAATCACTGGGTTAGGGCGTTATTCTCTCAGCTGCTATCTTGTGAATATTGGATAATGCAACAGCCACATAAATGATGAAGAGTAAGGGTCGCCATTCTACCAACGTTCCCAGGCATGTATAATACCTAAAATAAACACTTACTCCAATATGGAATCTACTGCATAGTAGTTGTAGTAATAGTAGTAGTGCAAATATTTTAGATTTAATGTCTGGTAAATGGCCACAGCAACTGCTGCAATGAAAACAGAATAACAAAATCCAATAAAATACAATATCCCAACAGGGCACTCTGATAAGAGGAAAAAGCGTACAACTAAAAACCATAACTTCCACAATAATAGGTCTGTAATACATTATATTCAGTTGAATTTCTCTGGGAGGTGAACTGGATACAAGGGGAACTAAAACAGAAATAACATTTTATGTGCATATAAATAATTGCACAACATTTTTCTAGCTGGCCTCTATTGGGATTAACTGCATAGATAGGTGGCGACCAACCTCAGTAAGGTTAGGTAAGCTCTTTCTACAGAAAAGCAAGCAGATATACAAAAATGTAGAAATGGAAAATCAATGAAGGCAACGTGTATTTAACAGCAAATAAAACCCATGTGATAATAGGTAAAGTCCGACTTTTGCAAAAAAAGTTATTTTCCCATCATATGTTGGCAGCAAAAGCCCTTAAACTGACAACAAAGATGATAATAAAAATTATTACATATTTTTTTCTCGATTATCTTCAGTGAGCCCTCTAATTTTTAGTATGTTGTGCAAATTGTTCTTAATCAAAACCCTGCCTCCGGTGTTGGAGCGAGGCTGTACAGAACCCGCGATTTCCTTATTCCATCGTTTTAGAATTAAATTACACTTCAACATATAATTTGGGTACAATAAAAGCATGTTGCAGAAATCAATTTTTATTCATGTACAAACTGGACTTTTATTTATGTGTGAGGAATCCTTTTTGCTAACTGCTTAGTGCATCTAGAACCTGCTGGGGACGTTACCCTATCCAGCACTATTAGGGCTGGTAATCATTCAGCTAATTGATGTGGGTGATTATAACAGACTGTGAACTATGTTTATTGACCTTTGGAGACTCGTTGGGCTAGCACAGAGGAGAAAATAAAACTATTTCCGTCCTTCATGTTATCCCAGGATTTTTACCAGTGAGTTATCATTATCACCAACGCAGGACACCTTCCACTAGGAAATAAAGCAATTCAATCAGGGTTTTTTTAATGTAAAAATAGTAATAGATTACAGGAATATACAACAAAACCGGATTTTCATTGAAAGATCCTCTTTAGAAAGCAGACACAACTTCCACATATAATCTTCAGTCTCCACAGACATTATTTATTAAATGATTACAAGGAGGGATATTATGATAACTAGTATGTAACCGCACAAAGTAAAAGGCAATCAAATGGAAACACTATACAGAAGAACAGGGTTTAGCAGGGTTACATTTATCAGGAATGTATTCTGTTATTTGAGTTATTATATATACTCATCCAATGTTCTCCTTCTATCCTCTCCTCTGATTTCTAGCTCTCATGCGCGCTTACAAGATTTCTCAAGGGCTGCCCCTATCCTCTGGAATGCTCTCCCCCGGTCTATCCGTCTTTCACCCTGCCTTCGGTCCTTCAAAAAATCCCTCAAGACCCACTTCTTTAAGGACGCTTACCACGCTGCACATTAATGCCCTCCCATATTCCTTTAGCTCACCTTCCTTAGTCCCCCTACTTACACTAGTGTGGTGGGTCCATCCCTACCAATGGCCTTTTTACCTTTTACCTATTGTGTAATACATCCTAACTCCCTCTAGATTATAAACTTGTTTGAGCAGGGCCCTCCTCACCTGTTGTCTCTGTAAATTAAATTGTTATGTTACATGCTACTAGTTATGTCCTGCCTACCCCTTGTACAGCGCTACGGAATTTGATGGCGCTATATAAAATAATAATAATAATATACTGTAAAGAATGGGAGACCATCATAAACATTTGCAATTTAAGAAACAAGGTGGCTAACCTTTGTTTTTATATATGAGAAGAAATGACTGAATGTTTCCAAATAATAAATATTTTTTCCCATTTCTTGAAATCCTTTCTGTGGAATTACTATATCTTTTGATATGTCAGGCTCCACTGGGGATTCAGCCACCAACCTTGGGTTTGGTAGGCTCTGTGCCTAACCACTAAGCCAGGTGGCACTTTAGCATTGGTGGTCTCTGCCACCCCATTGAAATTGGCTTCAGGCTTGCATATGCCACACCTGTGGCTCGATGGCTGGGGGCCTTCCTATGTCACACCTGTGGCACGCTGGCTACAGGCCTCTCTCAGCTGGGGCTTGCTACGTGAATGTGGCCCTATATCTTCCTAGGCATGCTCATAGCTTCTGGTTAGTGCATTTGTTTCTGGCCCTACATGTATCTGGAGCCTTTTGCAATTTCTGCTTGTTTTGGATTTGACCCTTGGTGTGGACTTTGACTATGAACTTACTTTGCCACTTTGTTCTGTGTTTCATTGTGATCACCTGGATTCTGACCTATTTGGCTTGGACTTTGACTTCTCTTCAGGATCATCCTCTGGTACCGTGCTACAGACCCCACCTGCAGTCTGCACCCTTGCTGTAGAACCCACCTGCAGTCTGCACCCACCTGCCTGCTCTGCAGACCCCTTGGTGACCCAAGATAGTGTCTACAGATGGCACCAAAGAGAGAGGCTAAGGCAGACAGGTATCTGCAACTGGACACCACATCACAAGTCTGTCTTGAGAACAGTTCCAAGGTTGATCCTGCCCCTGCTTATTTACTTGCACCTTACCCGGCACCCGGGCCACTGACAGGATCACCCAACTAAAACTCATACAAGGCAGTGTAATCTCCCTATTGTCACGTCTTGTGTCTCATTTTTATTAGGCATGTAATAACATAAAAGCACCATCTTTTGAGAGGTTTCATCGGAGCCATATGTTTAATCCAAGTTTGCATAATTCATATTTTTCCCCCAAACTTCATAGTAATATGGAAGGCTGGTTAAATGGTTGTAGGGTAGTTCAACGCATTGGAAACACACAGACGTGGGGCCTTTATGTTAAAGAGGAGGTGTTAAGAGCTAGCCATCCATACGCACGCTAAAAACAATACCTTCTACCGGGGCCGGACTGAGAATAACTTGGCGGCCCTTGCACTTTTAAGGGCAGGGGCTGTCAAACAATGCAAGTGCGGTAATAGGCTAGATGCCCACACTGCAGCACCCAATCTGCCTCTCCAGCTGACCAGGTGAGTATGAAGCGCACTAACCCAGTGTCCCAGATGGCCAAGCCAGGCCTATGTTTCACTAATTTATATCATGGATATATTAAATACATATGATACATATGATACATATGATATCATTTATTATGATTGCCTTCTGGCTCTCCGAGCAACTACATTTATATTTCTGTTTTGTTTGATTCCTGGTGCCTTTCCAATACGGTGCTTTAATGTGATAATAGGGAGTTGCCAAGCACATAGACAGCGTTTTGGGGGGAAAAAATCATTCAACATGGAATAAGGCCCAATTTTATTCTTCTATTCATCAAAAAATAGATGAAGATGAGAGTTCTCAGCATCCCTATGACAGTGATTGACTAAGAGACAAGCAACGGGTCTGTTTATTTTCCCAGAAGATCATCAAGGGACCATTTAATGTACATTATTATATTAAAGTAATCTATCATTAAAATATAGTTGCTAGGAAGATAATCTTCTACCTACATAAATTCCCTGAAGGGAAATATATGGAGTTTCTATGTGAATAGACGCAGAGTTAGGGTTAAATGTGTATTTATTATCTTTCATTTGTTATGTGTTTTGGACAAATATAGGGTTAGTGGAAGATGTGGGCTGGAAAATAAAATGCCCTGATGGATGAGATTAACTATACTTTTCTTTCTCCATCGATTGTGAGTACACATACATGTGTTGTCTTAATTAAACCAGTGTAACGTAAAGATATCCAGTGCTCTCTGGACGAAGGAAGCCCCGTAACACTTTCTGTATGCCAAATCTTTGTATAGGATAGAGGATATCTACATTTCTTCTGTCTCACTATTCAAGAACTGTGTTCACCTATTCATTTAATTTTACCTCTAAAGAAGCTGTGTAGTCGTGCAACGGGTTGTAAACTTGCGCAGGTTCATCAGAAATATGGGGGTTTAATGAAATAATTCCAGAATCCAGTAAAACACACAAATATTACACACTACTGAAAATTATGAATGTTTCAGTCTATTTTCAGTCAATGTGCTTATGATGTATAAAATTGGATGTGCGTTTTATCAGATAATATATCTAATTTAATTTATTGACTATTATTTGATTATTTATTAATTGATGTATGCGTGTTGGGGATATATCAGGGTAGTACTAGCAGCAATAATAATATTCTGGAATGTACACCACTTTGGTTTTTATAATCTGAGATTCAGGGTAGCATATGCCTATCCTATGTATGTTTAAATTTACTCACTGTATTTGTCTCTACTATTTCTGCTGGAGAACTGTTCCACTTATCTGCGACCTGCTAAAATAAAATCTCCTTACATTACATCTAAGCTTCTGACCCTTTAGTTTTAGATTAATTTACTGCACGGGGATGCTTAGTGAAAATTACATGAACAATAAGTAAATGACATTTATTGGCCTTTACCAAAAATGTAAGGACAGGTTTGGTATTTCACATTAGTCTAGTTTAATGTGAAAAAATAACAATATACAGAACATATAATTGTGTGCAAAATAAAGTACACCCTCTTTGTTTGGAAATGGCCTTATAACCTTTCCCAGATTGATGGGCAGCATTCATTGCTGATGTCTTTCTACCTTGACATTGTGTTAACACACACCTGAATGCTCTAGACCAGCAAACTGCTAGCACTTTGGCTTTTATGGAGTTGATCACACTTGCTTATGATCAATTATTTAAGAGCATTTGATTATCAACACCTGTCTGCTACTTAGCATCTTAATTCCTATGGAAGCAGTCCGGGTGTACTTAATTGTTCACACATGGCTTCTCCATTTTGGCTTTATTTTGGTTGAATAAATTATGACACAATGTAATATGTGATGTGTTATTGTTCATCTGAGGCTGTATTTACCTAATTATTACACCTGCTAATGAACAGATGGTTGTTGTTATGTCCTGATATATAAAACCACGACTCTAACCCTGAAAATAGCCATTATTTTTATGCTCATTTAGTATGGGCACTACAAGAGATTTAAACACCATTACTGTATCTTTTGGGGCACATATATTGTAGGCTTTAGATTTAACTTTGTTTGTCTCCTGGTTAAATGTGTGGTCAGTTCATGTATATCATTTGAGAACGGATCTTATGAGATTTTTTCCCCTTGTATTAAAGTGTGTCCTTTGGATCACATCTGTCTCGTAATCTTTCGGGGAATCACTGGCTTATATTAATTCCACCCATTTATCTTCTTTGATGTGTCACAGCCTTCCAGTGTCCTTGCAAATCATTTTCACTAAGTAAACTGTGTGACTAAGACACAAATACTCAGAGTAAGCGAATGTTGAATTCCCCCACCATAAAACAACAAAGACACATATTTTGATAGGTGGACTCGTCTATTACATTTAAAGGTAGAAAGACACCATATACATAATAAGGACCCAAATCACTAGACCTTTACCTGTTACTTTAAATAAGGTTGGTTCATTGGAACAAGCATACAGTATCCACTGTTGGTTAGATGATGTCTTGGTGGGGTTAGTTTTTATTTGTACCTATATTTATTTTCTTTATGTATCCCAAATATAACAGTGGGGATTTCCCAGAAGAGATTTCTGAATTAAAGAAGTGGTAATAGAAAGGCTCACTGAGTTTAATGAGATGTAGTGTGAGCTATAATGACTACTAACACCCACAGATAGGTATAACCAAGCCATATCTAAAGTGAGAGCATTTAAAAAGAAGTTGGAAAAAACTATGTGGACTGGTAAGTTCCTATATATTGTGGACATAGAAAGGTTGTTTTAATAAAGGAAATGTTGACATGAGAGTTTGCAGGAGAGTCATGTTTCAGTTCATTGACTTAACTACAGTATCTCACAAAAGTGAGTACACCCCTCACATTTTTGTAAATATTTTATTATATCTTTTCATGTGACAACACTGAAGAAATGACACTCTGCTACAATGTAAAGTAGTGAGTGTACAGCCTGTATATCAGTGTACATTTGCTGGCAACACTCATATGTCAATTTCCCAAAGACAACCTCTGCATATGACACTGAGCATGTGCACTCAACGTCTTTGGTCAACCATGGTGAGGCCTGTTCTGAGTGGAACCTGTCCTGTGAAACCGCTGTATGGTCTTGCCCACTTTGCTGCAGCTCCGTTTCAGGGTCTTGGCAATCTTCTTATAGCTTAGGCCATCTTCATGCAGAGCAACAAATCCTTTTTTTCAGATCCTCACAGAGTTCTTTGCCATGAGGTGCCATGTTGAACTTCCAGTGACCAGTATGAGAGAGTGTGAGAGCGATAACACCAAATTAACACACCTGCTCCCCATTCACATCTGAGACCTTGTAACACTAATGAGTCACACTTCACTGGGGAGGAGAAATGGCTAACACAATGTTTCACACAGAAGCAGGGAATATGGAAGCAAGGAATATGGAAGCAGGGAATATGGAAGCAGGGTGGTGGTTCAATTAGTTATATTTAAGACTGCATATGGACTGTAAGAAGCGCTGCATAAATTGTTGGCGCTATATAATGAAAAGATAATAATAATACATTTAAACTTTAAAAACAATAAAAGAGGCTGCCCATTTAAACCGGGATAAACAGTTATGGAAGTCTTGGACCTCAGTTGCTGGACGAAGAGGAGAGAGAGGCCATAGAAATTTGTCCTCTGAGATGGGCCAGGTTTCGCACTTCTGACTGCATAGTTAACTATACGAAATGAAACATGAAATCAGCTATTGAAGCTGCATAAGAAGAGGAATTTTAAGAAATATTTATTTATCATCAGCAGATTAAATTACTGACAAGCTGCAAACTACTGCTGCCCTCAGAAATATTCAATTTACAGACAGCAATTAGCTACTCTCCTCCTGACTTCTCCACTTTACCCTCACTACAATAACATAATTTTCACCCAAACTTCTCTTTCTGTTTCATACCCATGAACCTCCTAATGCACTTTAAGCACAAGCCCCCAACAAGCCCCCATTCTCCTATACCAGTAGTTCAGAGATTGCGTCAGAACTCGTCAGTTTTGTATATTGTCAGTGTTATCTTAATGCCATTTTATTTAAAAAAAAAATAAAAGCCTTGGTTCCTATATGCCAAGAAAAGTTCCTCATGCATTGTACTGTAAAGTAACCTATCATAGTGGTTTTTTTTTAATTGTTAACATCATAGGATTACCTATAATCAGAGGAAGGCTCCCTTGGAGAGCCAGGGGCAATAACTCACTTGGCCACTCTAATTTAAAGATATCAGGCTACTATCTACCAAAGTATTTCTGTGTGTGTGGTTTATTTTACTTTTAGTTCCACATATAGCCATCTGGGGTCTTTGGGGCAAGGACATTATGCAGCATTTACTCAAAGACTGGATCCGTTCTAGTCTGTGTTTGTGTGTATTCTGTGCATTCCCTTTCTAAAGAAGTATATTGTACGGGAATGGATGGTACATGTTGAACTTGCCGTCTGTCAGATGTGTTTTCTGTCACTATGGGTCATTTGGCTGAACTTACCCATTGTGCTGAACGTTGCTAGCAGAGCCGGCCTTAGGTGTTCTGGCGCCCTGTGCGGACTACTCCTCTGGCGCCCCCCCATCGCAAAAAAAGAAAGGAATAAAAACTTGTAACAAAACCCCAATCACTATATACTACGTCAAATATTGATGTGGTGTAGGCCTACCACTTCATTGTCTGGCTTAGTAGTAGGGATGCACCGAAACGAATTCTGGACTGAAACCGAAAGTGCAGCATTTACCTGGCCAAAACCGAATATGACCCCCCACACCATAAAAAAATCTAACACTTTTATTTAAAGTAAGTAACACACCAAAATAGGACAAAACAATTAAATAACAATATTATATGTATATATATATGATTGTTAACAGCAATCACATTCCTATCATGCCCAGGCATACCCAGATTCCAGGATGTACTCACAGACTTGGCATGATAGGAGTATGATTGCCCTATCTACCCCTTCTCACTCCCTTCTGCCCTATCTACCCCTTCTCACACCCTTCTCCCTATCTACCCCCTTTCCCATGTCTCACTACCTTCTCCCTATCTACCCCCTCCTAACTATCTACCCTTTCCCTCTTTGAAGTTCACTTACCTTTCAGGAGTCCTGCGGTGGGGGTGCAAGGCCTCTGCCTCCCAGCTCTGCCACTGTATGGAACAGTATAGAGTGATGGGAGTTATGATGTACTTTTAGAGCATAATTAGATCATGAAAAAGACATTGGGAATGGTACAGCATAACACCCATCACTCTCACACACTTACCAATCCACACATATACTAATCCACACGTATACCAATCCACAAGTATACCAATCCACACGTATACCCATCCACACGTATACACTAATCCACACGTATACACCAATCCACTAATCCACACATATATACCAACCCACACACATACCAATCCACACATATACCAATCCACACATACACTAATCCACACATACACCAATCCACACATATACCAATCCACACATATACACTAATCCACACATATACCAATCCACACATACACTAATCCACACATACACCAATCCACACATACACTAATCCACACATACACCAATCCACACATATACCAATCCACACATATATACCAATCCACACATATATACCAATCCACACACATACCAATCCACACACATACCAATCCACACACATACCAATCCACACACATACCAATCCACACATATACCAATCCACACATACACTAATCCACACATATACCAATCCACACACATACCAATCCACACACATACCAATCCACACACATACACCAATCCACACACATACCAATCCACTCTCACTGAATGCTTTCCTACCTTTCCTCTTTTCTCTTTACAGCTCCTTTTCCTTCTCTTCGCTCCTCTTCTTCAGTTCTTCTATCTTCTTCCGGGTCAGAGGGCACAGACAGCGGTGGGCGCGGCTTCAGTGTTGTGCGCCGGGATCTGAAACAAACCCCGGCGCACAACAGCTGTTGCCGCGCGGATTACAAGGGAGCGGTATCGGAGGTCTTTAACAGACCTCCGGCTCCCTTGAGTGATTTTAAGCCGGGTTCAAGGGAGCCGGAGGTCTGTTAAAGACCTCCGATACCGCTCCCTTGCGAGCCTGCTCCTCCAGCGGCGGACATTACTGTCCGTCTCTGGAGGGGTGCCGGGTGCCCCCCTGATGAGCGGCACCCAGTGCGGACTGCCCCCCCCCGCTAGGTAGGCTACTGGCGGCAGCGGACCCCGCGGCGGCGGACCCCGCGGCGGCGCCCCCTGGAGTGTGGCGCCCTGTGCGGTTGCACAGGTCGCACACCCCAAAGGCCGGCCCTGGTTGCTAGTACTACATTGACCTATCTGAAAAATGGAACAAAAACATAAATATACATTTATTGCATACAAAAAATAAAATCTATTAGCGCTATATACAGCATTTATTATATTGTTGTGATCACCCTTTCTCCTGCTTTAAACATTTCAATGGAATTAGAATCAAGTAAACATTTGGTTAATACATGTTATTATTGTTTATTGCAAGCAGGGCTTGTATCCGTTTGTCTTCGTCTTCCATTTCTAGTCTTGTCATACTCCTTGAATATATGTATTGTAAGAAGCGCTGCGTAAAATGTTGGTGCTACATAAATAAAAGATAATAATTAATAATAATTGAGTTACATAGCACCGCCATATTCTGAAGTGCTGTACAATGGACAAACAGGACATAACAAATAGTGCATGACAGAACAATCCGGTCTAGTAGAAATAAAAGGTCAAGAGGTCAAGAGGGTAGCAGGTAAAAGCGCAAATGGTCCATATAGATGCATGTTTTAGAGCACTAAGGAGAGACATTACAACTATACAAATTGTTTTAACAAAGCTCACTACTAGATTTCCTCCAACAGTCAACTCATTTTATTTGTAATGCGCCTAATATGATGTGTATGTTTTCAATACGTGTCATCTGACAGCTGTTTGCTACTCTATCTAACTTAACAGTATTTCGGAGGACAAACAAATTGTACAGCAGACGTTGAGTTCTAATTAAGAAAATTGCAGCGAATGCCTTCAATATGATAGAATCCCTTTCTTCCCTTTAGTGTAAAATGTCAGGTTTCAGTGACAGTCTGAAATAAGCCAATCACGTCTGCTGAAAAGAACCACTAAGAGAGAAAGTAGCACCGGGTAAGTCCCTAATTACAGTCATCTAATTATGACAAGCGAATAAACAGAAATGTCTTAAAACACAGTTCACAAAAAAGTAGTTTATGAACACTATCTACACCGTTGCTGGTACATTAACTAATGTCCTTCTCTGGTTTCTCTGTTTTTATGCTCTTTCTTTTGCTCCAATTATAAAACAGCGCCAGTTTTCCATCAGCCATCTCCCTGTCTCTAAATGGCTTTTCCGTGTCAGGCCTGTCAGGAAATTAACTCATCATACGGTGACAGTTGCTAATTTTTTCCCTTCCATGTCAGATGGATTGCCTGCTGAAGCTAATAATGAATCACCAATCTCTGATTAGAAGGTGCTTCCGAAACCTATAACTGCCATTCTAGCTGTTTTTTTTCCTTTCTTTAGACTAAATGATACCACCCTTGAAAAAGAATTCTATTGTGCAGAATAGCACAGAAGTATTTAAGTCCCGTTTGTTCGTGTCTTTTTTTCCCTGAGCTGTAAAATGAAAGGAAGCCCAAAGCTCTTTTCTCAAGCTGTTGACAGGTCAGGCTTTTTTTGTACATAGCAGCAGATTTTTACGAGAATGAACTCCCTGTCTACGAAGCCTAATTGGTTTATTATACGAACGGTTACAGTAGTAGACAAGATACTTAGTATATCTGAGATTTCAGAAGTAACTACTTTTAAAACAGATTCCACATCTAAAGAGCTTGTAATTACTAGTTAATTATTTAGTCAAGTTAAAAAATTAACAAAATATGCTTGTTGTTGAGTAAGCAAAGAAGAAGTTGAAGGTAAAGTGATTATTAATTGTCTCTCGTATACCCATGGACACTTCTACTACACCATCATCCATAACTTTAAGATGGGGCCTTTGGCCAGTGGCTCCCAACTCCAGTGCTCAAGGGCCCCCATCTGTTTTTCAGTGTCTTCAGTACAGGTTGTTTAGTCAAGAGGGTGAGGTATTCTTGAATAGGGAATGACAGGTAGTTTTATTTTAATGAGAGGGTGGTAGGTAAGTAAAAAGGCCTTCTAGCAGAACTAGTAGGGACTAATACATAAGGGAATTTCTATTTATAAATGTTTTATACTGTGCAAAAGTTTTAGGCAGGGAGTAAAAAAAGATTGCTCTGGCAGTCTGCGGTGAGGCCTGGGATCATATCCGGTCACTGACACTGACTGGCAGACATGCAGCAAGAGGAGATCTGTGTTTCAGTGGCACAAGTCTCTTTTTCAACGGCAGCAAGATTGGCCAAGGAGGCCACACTTATAATCGGATGGCCGGCCTCGAGACCAGCTGGGTGGGCGGTGGGCTACCAGGAAAGGATAGGTGTGGGAGGGAGGAAGTATTCCAAATTCTTCAAACACTTGCAGGGGGAGCTCAGTGAGATCACGTAATAAGACATGACACTGTAGTGAAGAGGCAAAGGTAAGACAAGGATCTGAGGTGTGACAGAGTAAGGTGTGACAGAGCGAGGGAAGGTGTAATACAGTCAAAGTGTGTGTTAGTGTGAAAGTGTAGTTACTAGAGAGGGATAGAGGCCACTTGGGTTTATCTGCCCCAGGTCCAGATGGTATCAGCCCTCCTCCTGGCCCAGTGTCTGATAGAGAAAGCTTTAAACCTTACAGAACAGCAATATACCAGGTAGAGGCATGCAGCATGTCTATGGGGTGAGTAAAATAGGTATGCAGTGTGTTATATGTTTTGGGCTTAAACATTATACAGTGTTTTCGATATGTATGTGTTATTACAATAACAAGTTGAGGAAGCTTTGAGTTCCTCGATTCTTTTATGAATATAGCCTCTGCTCATATTCAAGATATATATACAATATTTAAATACATATACATATATTCAGATCTACCCAGCACTACACTAGGACACTACAATATACAGAAATGCAACCTAAGATGCAAACCGAGGATTAACTGTCTTGATCATTTATATCATGACTATTTAATGATATTTGACCCAGAGGGTTTTTTTATATATATACAGCTAGAGGCCTGCCTGAAAAGTTCACTGTTCTTTCAGTATAGTCTAGCCCATCGGCAAGCAAGGTTAGAGATTTGAGACCCTCAACAAGGACAGCACTGTCTCATTTCATCATGTTGATGATATTTTAGGAGATGAGCATGGAAGCTGTATTAGGCTGTTTCAGTTAAATGTCTCAAGGCATTAAAATCAGGTTCAAGCTAAAGGTAGATAAAATTGAGTCTATGTTTTACCATGCATCTTAAAGTATAGTTTTTAATGAATGTTAATATCTTTCCTGAGGACGTTAATATATTTGGAATGTTTTCCTGGTCCCTATTCTCTTAGCTACCAGGTGATCCTTATTGGAGAGTCATTTCTTGATGATTTCTGAAGCCTCTGCTTTCTAGTGTCCAGCAACTGGTTCCAGACATTTTTTATTCTGTCACACTCAAATATAAACCCCGGAAACATCCCTGCTCCCTGCTATTATGGCCCAGTGATATTATTTAAGGTAGGGCCAGCCTGTTCTTGTTTTTGATCCAGGTTACTGCTCAGCCTTAATGACCTTAGACGATCTGTTGACTACACTTTTGACCTCCGCCAGCCATTACTAAGCCCTGAATCATGATCGTGTGGGGTCTGAGAACTCCTGTTGAATCATCAACTGAAGTCTCAACACATGGATGAAAGTAGTTGTTTGGGGGGGGGACTCCAGTCAAAGTCTTTAGGTCATTTTGGTGTTAGTAACAAAAGAAGCAAAGCATTTAAATTCAAATACAGGCATTGTGTTACGCTATATTTTTCCTGAAAATTTACAGCACAAAACAATCTACAGCTATGATATATAATAGAAACCTTATAACCTTGCTTTCTGATCAAAGTATTGTCAGCTGCAGGGACGATCAGAATAAGATCTCACCCTCTTCAAATAAATAATCCAGATATAAAAAATATTAGTAATCAGTATTAAGGTAACATGAAGAAAAACAAATTAGGGACCCCAGTTTGGTCACAATGATGTCACACAGGATGCCGTCTGGTTATCGGAACGATCCCTAAGCTTTATGAATACCCCCTACCGCCAGTCAAAGAATAAATAATAAGAGAAAAAAACAAAAACTAAAATAATCACCACCTCTCACTAGAACTCTTAAAACAAAATTACACTCAAAAATATAAAAAAATAAAGACAAATACTATGAAAGGGAGCATTTTGGCCCTAAAAATCCGATGTATGTGGCCTATTACTGTATATGGGGTAGGTTAATGGGTTAAGATATTTATGATTTTGAGCAAACATTTTTCCTTATTTACATTTTTTTAAAATAGTGACATTTACCCATTCTGAGTGTAATGGTCGCTAAACACATAACCTTCAAATTCTTAGTAAATACTACACAGGAGATATACTAGCTCAGTTACAAAAAATAATAACCCGCCGCCTCCCCCACCCGCCCCAAACACAGTTTTCAATGTTAACTCTGTATAAGATTCATTCAACAGTTAAAAATATTTATTTTTCTTTCCATGCTGGAGATCTGTTGATCATTATGAAAAAAGATAATAGTTCATTTAATCTAAAATGACCTTCGTTTAAACCAAGGCATATCGAAATGTATTTGTAAAATAAAATAAAAAATCGCCCCTTTTATGTTGAAGCATTTTTTTATGTTTCTCAAACCACTTGTATTATTGAACTGCCCTGGGCTAGATTGTCTGAAGCAAAGTAACGAAGCCAAGTTGTAACACTTTAGATCAGCGTCTGAGCTCTGCATGGTAAGATTGTTTAGAAAAGGGTTTAAATCTATTTCCATCAATACTTTAGAAGCCTATATCTACCTTTAAGCTGAAGTTCAATGAACCACGGGATTCACATTTAATTATTCAAACACAGGATCGGCTACAAGACTTGGCCTGAATTTGATTTCGATTTCCGGGAGTAACTCAAACTTTTAATCAATTACTTTATACAGGTTGTCTGAAATTGTTTTACAAATAAAAAATAGAAATGTAATAAATTATGACAATAAAGCATAACTTTGTGGACCAAAACATACGAATGTAATGATTTTAGTAGTCCAAAAGTAATCTAGCTTTACATATAGTGAAATATTCTCTGAATATATGCAATTACTGATACACACTTTATTTGAAATATATATATATATATATATATACACACACACACACACAAACACATACAAATAATAACAAAAGTTGCACATATATAATATATACTATATATATATATATATATATATATATATATATATTCTCTCTGTGAGACTCAAAGCAAATATATAAGCAGATGCATTCAAACATTCATAGTGTGGGTTGGACAAATTAAATGAACCCCTAGGCTAATCACCTCAACAAAAGCTACTTTGAGTCAGGAGTTAGCAAACCAATAAATAAAACAGGATTGGAGGTGTGTTTTAGCGGTTATTCTCAAGAAGTATCTGTGAACCGTGCCTCACAAAAAAGAAATCTCAGAAGACCTACAATCAAGAATTCCTCATTTGCATATGGCTAGAAAAGGTTACAAAGTAATTTTAAAGAGTTTATATATCCACCTGTGCACAGTTAGACAAACTGTGTATAAATGGAGACAATTTAGTACTGTGGCTACTCTCCCTTGAAGTGAGTGTCCAGCCAAAATAACTCCAAGGGTAGAACGAAGTATGCTCATTGAGGTAAAAATGAACCCTAGAGTAACAGCTAAAGGCTTGAAGGAATCATTGTAACTCGTTAACATCTCAGTTCATGAGCCTACCATATGCAAAACATTGAACAGGTATGGAGTCTATGGCAGGACACCAGAGAGGAAGCCGCTGCTCTCCAATTTAACATTGTTATTCTGAAGTTTGCCAAAGACCACCTGGACACTCCACAACACTAGTGAGAAAATGTAAATTTTGTGGACTGATAAAACTAAGGTTTAAAAGAACACACAGCACCACGTATACCCATAAGAAAGCATTGTCCCAATGGTGAAGTATGGTGGAGGGAGCATCATGATCTAGGGCTACTTTTCTCCCACAGGGCCTGGACAGCTTGCTATTATCGAGGGGACAATGAATTCCCAAGTGTATCAAGGTATTATACAGGATAATGTCAGGGTGGCTGCCTGCAAGCTGAAGCCCAGAAGGGTTGTCTTATAATCTTTTCTTTCGTTAAGATCCAAAGTTTGGAGGGCCGTCTTATAACTGAGTAAATACAGAATGCATTAAATCAACAAGCTCATTTATGCACATGGACTGCTTAGGGAGCCTTTCCTCTGCAACCAGTATAACCAAGCATGTGGAATGGAGTAAATGCAAGATTTCATCATCATCATCATGTGTTTTAGTGGGTTCTTCTGGCAAAGTGGGCCCCGTAAAAGAAGCGTTGGCACGGATTCACCCTCACTTAATCTTAAATGTGTATATTTTGATTTCAGATGTAATTCGATGGAAAGGCATGTGCTAGTTGCCAAATTTAGAAAACCCCTTAATGGTAACCTTTGGGGAAATGCTTTGTACAAATACAAATTCATAGACAGAGGAGACCACCCTGATTTCATTTAGTGCTAGATCTTGCCAACACTAAAACAGTATTTCCTAACAAATGTGCAAGTAACATAGGTAGAGTCACCAGCAGGGATCTTTGCCAACTCTCATATTAAGAGACTCTTAAAACAACATTTGTAGCTTGAGTTTTTATTCTCTATAGTAGAGAACAGTTGTTATTTATAGCACAGCGGTAATAATTTACAGGTACATAAAATTTAGCGCTGCATTTTTTTTTTACTATTAAATACAGTTGCAATATTTAAAGTGACGGTTTTGCCAGTTTAAAAATGTTGTGTGTCCTAATCGTACACACTTGTTGATATTACCTTTTATTATTAACCTGGTATCATTCATATTAAGAACTACTTAGCATCATCTATTTCATTAAATTCTTGTTGCTCGTTCTGTGCCCCAAAATATATTTTATCTACCAGAAATGACTTGCTGGTCTTCTTCTTTGTAAAGCTAACGTCATTCCTTTTCTGTTGTCAGAGAAATAAGTCTACTGTGCCTTGTATTTCATGGATGCCTAATACAGGGGATTTCTTAATAGTTTTATCTGAGCTAGGAGACAGCAGTGATGTTTGCATTAAAGGGATTCTTTATAGTAAAAACTATCCTTGAAACGCTCTGTAGGATTGTATGGCTCCATAGTTTGATGGCTTTTTGGAGAGCAACTGAGCCAGGCGGCTGTCACACATGGCTTAATCCCAAACACTAAGGTAGACGTGTGTGGAGCTGGTCGCCCAGTGCCACCAGCCAGAGGATAAGCAGCAGCCCCAGGGAAACTAAAATAGTGGCGTATCTGAGTAAAACAATGTTCACAGTGGTCAGAGAGGAATCAATGAGGTAAGCGTGGTTTGGTAAATGAAGTAAACGATGCCACAATGAACAGAAAGCAATATCATCCTTCAGTAGGAGGTAATTCCAATCCTGCTCAGCCAGCTTGGTCATCACTTTAAAGAAAAAGGGAAATATTCTGAGTTCATTGGAAGTAGCTTGTACATTGTATCTTGTTTCAGGGGCCTTATATTGAGTAGTGATTTAAGTCTAATTGGAATACCTCTTGACACCCAGCAAGAGGGAAAAAGGGGTCTATTCACTGAAGGGATAGACTTTGGAGAAATGTCAGTTATTTGAGTATAAATTGTACAGCATCGGCCAAGCTCCTTCTGCAGCAGAAGCTCAGTGGGATTGGACCTTCAAATGTATAGTAAAGTCAAGGAGTTGAAACCACCACGTTCCTGCAAACTCTCATGAATAGACCCAACTGTTTCACCGGCCTCGTTTATGGGGAGAGAGAGTGCTATGCTGTAACACGGCCTAAGCCCCCCTTTTCATCTGCCCATAATGCTTATTTTCAGAGCAATTCTTTACCCCACTTTCATTAACATAACTGCCTCGTGCCAGCAGCGCTATCACTCACAAGAGCAGCACAGCATCAAGAAAAAGCTATTAATTTGCACTTTTTCTAAGCAAGAGTGATAATTAATTTAGCAAATTCATAACAGTTATAACAAATTAAGAGACTTACATATGCTGCATTGTTAAATGAGTCCACAGCACATTTCTTTTCTCTCCTAATTAACACATCTATGATTTGTTTCATGAGTTAGGTCACCTTTAGGTAATATCACTGTATGGGGCAGTGAGGCGAATTTGCTTATTTCTACACATTTGCTTACTTCTGTATTTCGACATGTTGCAACCATAAGTGTCATCTGGACAGACATTTCCTGGTTTAGCTATATCTAACAAAGCCTCTTAATATCTTGAACATTATGTATATACCGTATTTGCTCGATTATAAGACGACCCTGATTATAAGATGACCCCCCAAAATTTGAATATTAATTTAGGAAAAAAAGAAAAAAACTGAATATAAGACTACCCTTTAAGAAAAACATTTTACTAGTAAATATTAATTCACATGTAAACTATTTTTTTAATATTTAATAAAAACTATGATTGAGAAAAAAAAATGTTTTTATTTTCTTTTATTTGCCAACCTGCCCCCAGTTATGCACATCTGCCCCACAGATTTGCCTTATACCCCCTATATGCCACTCTGCCTCACAGATATGCCTTTTAACCCCCTATATGCCACTCGGCCCTCCAGATTTGCCTTATTCCCCCTATATGCCACTCTGCATCCCAGATATACCTTTTAACCCCCTATATGCCACTCTGCCCTCCAGATATGCTTTATACATCCCTATATGCCACTCTCCCCTCCAGATATGCTTTATACACCCCTATATGCCATTCTGCCTCCCTGATATTCCTTTTAACCCACTATATGCTACTCTGCCTCCCTGATATTCCTTTTAACCCACTATATGCTACTTTGTCTCCCTGATATTCCTTTTAACCCCCTATATGCATGGGCATAGGAACCCCTAAAAATCTGGGGGGGGCAGCATTTTCCCCCTTCAGATCCCCACATGCATGTATAGATTAACTGAATAAGACATACAACCCTATATTTGCAGGTATATATAAATAATGTATGGAAACATAGCGTAGCAAATATGGTTCAACAGAACAACACATAAACCCGGCTTTGCAGGTATGAAGCAACTGGAATTCACATAAAAAGTCAGCATTGAAGATAGAAACCCCCTAAATTACAGGTATAAATCACAGGTTGCACACCCCAAAGGCCAGCCCTGGGGTCCACATTCCCCACATATAACCTAACCAGCGCTCAGATTACAAAAACAAATTACAGACCAGAGTGAGACAACTTTGTCCCCAAACAGCCCAGCGTGAGACAACTTTGTCCCCAAACAGCCCAGCTCACAAATAATTAAAGCAATTCATCCACACATTAATTCATTATTCACTCATTCACACAATTCATCCACACATGGATTAATTCATTCTCCTACTCATTCACACAATTCATCCACATATTAATTCATTCATTCTAACTCTATTTCAATATACTTACTACCCCCCTTTTGTTACTTTTATCCCCACTTTACCCCCTTCTCACACTATCTATCCCCTCCTCATACTATTTACCCCCCTTCTCACACTTTCTACCCCCTCCCTACCCCCCTCTCACACTATCTACCACCTCCCTACCCCCCTTCTCACACTATCTACCACCTCCCTACCCCCCTTCTCACACTATCTACCACCTCCCTACCCCCTTTCTCACACTATCTACCACCTCCCTATCACCCTTCTCACACTATCTACCACCTCCCTACCCCCCTTCTCACACTATCTACCACCTCCCTACCCCCTTCTCACACTATCTAACCCCTCCCTACCCCCTTCTCACACTATCTAAGCCCTCCCTACCCCCTTCTCATACTATCTAACCCCTTCCTACCCCCTTCTCACTAGCTACCCTCTCCCTACCCCCCTTCTCACTAGCTACCCTCTCCCTGCCCCCTCTCACTAGCTACCCTCTCCCTGCCCCCCTCTCACTAGCTACCCTCTCCCTGCCCCCCTTTCACTAGCTACCCTCCCCCTGCCCCCCTCTCACTAGCTACCCTCCCCCTGCCCCCCTCTCACTAGCTACCCTCCCCCTGCCCCCCTCTCACTAGCTACCCTCTCCCTGCCCCCCTTCTCACTATCTATCCTCTTCCTACCCCCTTTGTAGGTCACTTACCGTGCAGTCCTGTGGTGGGAGCGCGAGGCCTCTGGCTCGCTGCTCTGCCGCGATGCGTGAGGCTTCACTGCTGAGCGCCGGCATATGACGTTATATGCCGGAGCTCAGTATGAAGCGCCGGCACCGAGACAGACGCCTCATGCTCCCACCACTGCAGTCGGGGCAGCGTTGAGGCGGCGGTGGCAGGGAGGATAAAACGACCGCTCGGCAACCCTCTCTCTCCTCCTGCAGCATTTCTATTCGGGAGTTCCTATGGCCCTGGGGGAGATTTCTTCATTAACGCCTTTCCCCCCGCATGAGTTACTATCTAACTCTAACATGAGGATCTATCCCCCCGGTTCCTATGCCTATATGCCACTCTGCCTCCCTGATATTCTTTTTTAACCCCCAATATGCCACTCTGCCTCCCTGATATTCTTTTTAACCCCCTATATGCCACTCTGCCTCTAGATAGCCCTTATACCCCCCAAATGCCACTCTTACCCTCCCCCGACTTACCAGTGCTTCCCTAGACTTCTCCCCCGTGCTTCAGATTCCTTGGTGTGTAGTGGGGGCAGCCAGTGGAGGTATGTGAGATGTGCACAGACAACCTCTGCTGCTGCTGCCGGCACTTCTATGAATGAGGACCGGAAGGTCATGCGACATCATAGAAGCCCTGGCAGCAGCGGAGGTTGTCTGCACGCATCGCACAGTCCTCCTCCGGCTGCTGCAGAGGAGGATCCAGTTCCCCTGCAGCTCTGCGGGGGATCTGGATCATAGTCTTGTAGACAGACCTCTATTTGAGGTCTGATTAGAAAATGACCTTGAATATAAGACAATAGTTTTATTTTTTTTTAGTATTTGCTCTGAAAAAAACCTTGTATTATAATCAAGCAAATACGGTGTATATATATAGATCACATATCACACTCTAAGGAAGCCTGCTGTTAGGTGAAACGCGTTGTGTGCTATTTTATATTTTTACTAGGTTTTATGGTGTCCTGATGAAAGTCAAATAAAGACTGAAACGTTGACCTGCAAAAGAGGAATCTGTATTTATTGGAAAAAGACCTAGAGTGCTGGTAACTATCCATAGACTGTTTATATTACTTTGCCTTATTACAGAGCACCAGGCTACTACAGAATTGGTTTGGAGTGCAATAGCATATTATTGGTTTTGTGTATATTTATATATATATATATATATATATATATATATATATATATATATATATATATATATATATGGTATGTACACACATACACAAAGAAATGTACCATACTTATACTGTTATTGAATGATGCTAGCACTGTACCCTCTCGGCTCCTGTATCCACCGGACTTACCGCAAAGTTACTGGGAATCACAGCCTCTGAGGTAGCCTTTGATCCCTGGGAAGGAGTTGAGTTCGGCCTGCTTTGACTACAGCTAATTGTGCCTCCCTGACCTGGTTCTTTTTTTACCTTCCTAAAAGGTACCGTTTTGTTTTCCCCGACACCCCTACCATAGAAAAATGCAAATTAAAGTACTGTGTGAGCACCACAGCATGTTGAGTAATAGCTCAGGTGACCAGGTACCTTCAATTTGAAAAAAAACACTGCTACCAATTCATTTATACTGCAAGTGGACTGGGCCTCTCACAACCTGCTATATACGTTTGTGTTGGTGAATCTATTGGCAGGATATATAAATAAATGATAATGCACATTGCTACACCCATCACTCTGCATTAGAATATTCCCATAAGTACACCTATGACAGCAGAGACAAGCTTAGGTTTAGCGCCTGGATTCAGTATTTCTTCAGGGCCCCCTATAACACACATACATGCAAACTCACTCTAACACTGAACACACAGATTCTTCCTGCTCTCCCTCTCACCATATGCTGACACATGCACTTACAATAACAACAAATGCCAACACTCAGCCACACACGCTAACACCAAATACAAACACACACATATGTATACATACTAACATACTAATTCCATACAGTAAAAGACACATACATGCTAACATCTTATGCTCAGTAACACCTCTAACACCATACACTGATGCACATGTATGCTAACACCATACACCAATACGCACATACTCTAACACGACATGATGATATACACATGCTAATGTTATACAGTAACACACAACACCATATGCTCACACGTGTTATATATCTACACATTATACAACACACATACACACTATACTCTAACACAGCAATACAGCATACTCACTCTACTCCCTGTTTCCCATTCAGCCTGCACTCTCCATGCAAGCTGCCACTCCACTGCCTATTTAGTGTTGTAACAAACATTCTTAATTCCACACACAGATACTAACACACACACTAACATGTTTATAACATACACTGTCTACATATGAGCACTGGAAAATGACATTATATCCCGGCACTCAGGCACAGAGTGTTGGGCTTGAGGAAGTGCCGGCCTAGTAGTATGCCCAAAGGGTGGTTGGTGGAGCTGGAGTTGGGTTCCTGCGGAGGGCTCCATTACACCAGTTTCTCTATTACCGCAGGGTCACGCTGGGCGTTTCAGTTACAGGGACCCTGCCGTGCAACCGCAGTGCCCACCTCAGCGCAACCCTGTGGCCAAGCAAGGGGGGCCGGTACACCAGTGACGGGTGTAACCCCCTGATTGCAGCCCTGATAATGCTAATATTGTTATTAGTGATGTATGTGAGACAGACACTATTGAGTAATTGAACATTTGCAAAAGTTCTTTGCTCCTTGGTCGATTTTCATGTAATGGATAATGCTGTATATTAAAGCCTCCCCATGAATAAATTACAGTTAATTAATATGATGTGAAAATATGTAACAATATTAATTACATAACGCTCTCCATGAGACCTCCTCACCTCATTATTGGATCTTAGTACATCTCTCACTTATGAGTTTCATGACCAGTGACCAAAGTATTTTACATACATTATACCATATTGTACACATCTGAGCAAATGGATTAGCAGCTCTTTGCTTCCTGTGTGAGAAAAAGACAGGACTATCTTGATTATGTACATGGCCCTGTTGCTGATTGTAACCGCATTCACAAGAACCTCTGACACTCAGTTTAGTGTCCCTGGCAGACACTTATTAATATTTTTTAATAAAAACATTAGAACATGATAGTGTCCATCGCTGAGTCCCGCAACCGTGAAAATGTCTGCCATGAACCATGTCTGTGCCTATACTTGGTTAAAATGAGTGTGTGTGTGACTGTTTGTGTCAGTGTACAGGGTTAAAATGTGTGTGTTAGTTTACAGGGTTAGAATAAGCGAGTGGGGGCGACGGTGTACAAATTAAACAGTGTACAGTATGTGTCACTACTGTTTGGGGTGTTAGAATGAGTATGTGTGGGGGATCTGTGTACAGTACAAACATGTGTTTGTGGGGTAGGTCAGTGTAGACATGTGTTTGGGGGTATGTTAATGTGTGGGTGTGTTTGGGAATGTAAGAGTGGGTGCTGTGTGTGTTTTAGTGATTAAAAATGGATGTGTCTTAGTGTGAGTGCCACTCCCCAGATCAGGCATGTAACATCTCGTGACGGCAAGCTTGACATGTGAGACACCTTAGATGGTACTTTCAATACACTGTAGTAATATCTGTGGCCGTATCCAACAGAGCTGCTATTTTATTTAATTAAATTACTTATTTTAACTTCTTTGGTACAGAGCCATTCTTCTTGTAATATTTAATGTATTATATTAAGTAGTGATATGATGGGATTTAAAGCCCTGGAATAATTGCCTTAATTTCTAGGTATTCTAGATTATTTGGACATGCCCTTCATGTCAACTGTATTCCCTCTCACATTGAATTTATATGATTCGTTTATTGTCAATTTTATTTGAATATGTATGTATGTGTATAATGTTTGTGTACAAGTCGTTTTTTTTGGCCTGGGCCTGCCTTTTGATGGCGCATTACCGTTTGAGCACGGACAGGTGACTAAAGGGTTCATGGCAATGACACGTCCTGTGGATATGCAGTGGAAAGTCCTGCGGGTGGGTAATTACAAGAAAATTTGGGAATTTGGTGATATAATCTGCGCCATAATAACTATGCTAATTATGGGGGTTCGGCAGAGAGAGCGGAACTTTGGATCAGTGGGTGTTGTAAATTTTGATTTGATTGCTGTGCTGTGCCCCTGGAATGTTTTTCAAATGTTGATAGAATGATAGATCAGTGGAGTTGTCATTAGCACAAGTGGAACAAATTGCAACAAGTCAGTTTGTGAATTTTGGGCCCTTTGAGATCTGTCCTGGTCCACTGTAAGTTTTGTTATTGTGAAGTAAAATACTCTAGGCGTAATAACAGATCAGCCATGAAGAGGTAGACTATGTACACTCAAAGAGTTGGGCTGCTGAGAGCTGGAGGATAAAAATCACCTGGCATCCATAGCGTTATTCACTACAGAGTTACAAACTGTCTTTGGAAGCAATATCAGCACTAGCACTGTGTGTCACAAGCCGAAGATCACTAAAGCACACTGCATACTGTAATGTTTGGTGGAGATGGGATAATAGTCTGGGTCTATTTTTAAGTGTTTCAGCTAGGCCTCTTAGTTCTAGTGAAGGGTAATGTTAATGCTACACCATACAAAGACATTTTAGATAATGCTATACTTCCAACTTTGTTGTTTGGGGAAGTCACTTTCCTGTTCCAGCATGACTCCATAGAGACATGGATTGAAGAGTGTAGTGTGGAGGAGTCCTGACCTTAACTCCATTTTATAACTTTGGTTTTGATAACTTTAATTGGATTGATTGCGAGCCAGGCCTTCACGTTCAACATCAGTGCCTGACTTCACAAAATTTGTCTGAATGGGCAAATACCTGCAGACACACTAAAAAATCTTATGGAAAGCCTTACCAGAAGATTGGAGGGTGTCATAGCCACAAGGGGGGGAGGGCAACTCAGTATTAATGCCCATGGTTTTGAAATTGGCTCATATAGGTGTGTTGCTCATACACATACTTTTGTTCATGTACTGTATGTGTTATGTACCAAGATGTGAGGAGGGATCTCACAGGGCTAGTTGCCACATCTTGCCCATAGCAGTTGCATCCAACAAGATCATACAGGAACATGCCCTATTCCGATCTACTGAGTCTGCCTAACAAAGATATCCCCTGTCGAATTAACATTATGTATGATTCTTTTTTCTTAACAGCAAAATCTCTTTTAGAATTAATTCTGCCACATCCACGCTTTATTTTCACTTGTTTTATTTGGAAAGATAACACCATGACAATTTACAGGTTTGAAAAAAAAATTGCAAACATGCAAATAAAGAAAATACCCTAAATTGGTTAGAGGGCATTAGCATCAAAAACATTTAAATAACTTGCATAACATAAGGAATAGGGTCAACTCTAAATTTATATGGGGTTCACGGAGGACTGTCTGAACAACTTGAGCTAAAAGCTTTTGCTTCAAAAAAAAACCAAGCCACTTCTGCAAGATAACTTATCTGTCCTGTCTATGCTTTGTAATTTAAAGAACTATAACACAAACATATTTAAAAAAATCTTCAGCACCAAACCAAGTTTTCATGAACAGAAGAACAATTTGTTATGATGGACACATATAGATTTATAAGTATATAATGTTATGGGTAGACAGCAGGCCAATGAGCAGAATGCAAGCACCGCCTCTTATTTGTGAATTGATGTCATTCCAATACACACCTTTTGGCTCGTTCCACTTAATGGCTATGTTACAATGTTCTGATACAATGACATATGGATTATTTATAAATCATACGTTTCTATATTAGTATTGATTGATATACTTGCTATCATTTTTTTAAGTGAATTACAAAAACGGCTGTGCATGAAATCTTCCCTTTGTACAGTTGTAGAACAAACAAATGTAAATAATGCGCAAAATTATATCCTGCATTATAAAACTACTGCAGGGCTTCATATTTTTTGCATCATGTTTTTTTTTTTAACATGAATTAATTATCTCTCTCGGTTTAAATTTACAAATTATGAGAATTAAAAGAACAGTGCAAATAAATCCCAGTCCTGAAGGATGATTACCTGGTTAGCTTTTTAATGAATATGTCATGTTGATGGATCTGTCAGTTTTAGCCTGACAAAGTCTAAACATTAGTGGTTCTTGTTGACTGATATGATGCATTTGGTGTTGGATGATCAAGTAAGGATTAGGGAAACAAGCCACTACTTTCCATTTTTATTATTAAGATGGCAAAATGTTCCTAACGCACTAAAAAAAAATTCAGTTATGAGGTTATTTAAAGAATGATGTCGCATAGTGCAAAGCAAACCCTGGCAGTGATACAACACTGCTTAACAATGCGACTACTTCAGGATTAACTGTGGAAAATTAGCTAGGGATCTCTTTCAATTGAAAAGTTCACTTAACTGGATGCATATGTTTATACATATCAATACGAAAGGAAACAGATATAAAAGTGTGTGTGTATTTTATATATAGTATAACTTACTCTTAGTTCTGTCTCTTTTCTATATTCCAAAATACAATAAATATGTGTGTGTGCATTATATACATACACACAATGATACACACTTTTTTCTTTTGTAATTCGATTTACTGGCTGTTAAAAAATCTACAAAATATATAAAGCTCATTGGCAAACATGCCAAGCCAGTGTTTAAGGGGATTATGGTTTTAATGGCCATTTTAATCTCTTTTTTTTTTATTTGGCCAAGCTGTATGTAAAGTCCTATGTATAGACCACCATGCTTGTTACTTCTTGGGTTGTTTCTTCAGAAGGAAAGTCTGTATCCATAGGTGTTTCTGCATGCAGTATCCTTTCAGATTCTCCAGTCTCTATGAGGGTGTGTGAGTAAATGTTGGTATCTTTATCTCCATGAGGTAACTCAGTTACAATATAATGTGTTGGGCCATCTGAGAAGCTGCCATTGGCATTCTGGACCATGGCTTGGGCTAGCTCTTCAGTGACAATTATCTGTGAAATCTCATCATTAGACTCCACAATATCCATGTGTTCCTCAGGAAGAGCGAGTGTATGACTCTCTGTATTATGCATGATTATGCGAGGGCCTTCACTAGAGACCATGTGCACAGTCCCTTCATCATTTACAATTACTTGAGTAACACCATCTTTCATCAGCTGGTCAGCTGCCTCCGAGTCACATACTGCAAACTGGAGTACCCCCTGAACCATCTTCTTGTATGCCACTTGTGCTGACTCTTGGGCACTGAGTATACTTGAAGAGTGCATGACTTGTCTGACTACCCCTACTGGATGCATACTTGACTGGCCTTCATGGATCTCGTGGTACATCTGTATTTCCTCTGATCCACTGCATTCCTGATTACTGATCACCACAGCCTCTTCAATGGTTCTCCCTGTTCCGTTACTTTGATTGCTTACATCTTCCACATTCCCTAGTTCTGTTACAGCACAAAGCAGTGCATCAAGAGCTGAGGAGGGGTCAGCTGTGTGTACCACCTGCGTTGTGTCTAAAATACCTTGTGCCATAACTTGCTGCACCACATGTCCACTGGAGTCTGTAACTGTTTCTATTGAGACAGACTCTTCAATATCTGCTTCTCCGACTGGACCTTCAACGACCACAACCTGGGTAGCGCCTTCTGGTAACTGTTCACTAAGTATACTACCTGAAATGTGTGTGGCTTGATCTGTAGCTATTACCTGGCCATCTTCAGTGATGTGAACAACTCTTGCCACTTGACCAGCCATGGCCAATGTCTGAAGAGTAGCTGCTGCAGTCTCTTCAACAGAAGTATCAATTGTGAAGTCACCATCATACTCATTGGAAAATCCTTGAATAATAATGACCTGCTGGACCTGTTCAGTTGACTGAGGTTTTCTGCTGCTCCTAACTATCTTCTCTGTAATCATAGATGGCTCTGGTGTTGTTGCTGCAGTAAAAGGGCTATTACTCTCCACAAAGTTTGCACCTTGCCCTTTCAGTCGGCATTCAAATGATTTGGAGACAATACCTATAAAAATATAATGATAATAATTTAGTGCATACACATATTTATTTAGTCATTACATCAATATTTTTAAATAATTATTTTGAAAATAGACAAAAAATAACAGATTCAGTGTATAATAATATATGTGCTTACATTTTGCTACAGTCTTAGGCATAATTTCTGAAAGCATGTTATAGGCAAGGTTGGCATTATTTAATCTACTTGCCTTAAATCTTTGATTATTTGCCAATGTATTTATCCCCACAAGGGAAAGAATTTTCATGTCCCCCGTATTATCAAATGAATATGGTCTTAAAATAGCACCCAGTAGTCTTTATGCCCTAATGCTAAACGTAGGTTCCAGGAAAGGCAGAAGCCTGTTCTACACTGGTTTGGGAGATACTGTTGAAATGTTCTGTAAAAATAACAAAAACAATACGTATTGTGTAAAGTACCTAAAACAGCAGCACAGCAGATGATACTTTTACCAGGTTCAGAAATCAAAACGGATGTTATAAACAATTTTTCTCATTTCTATCTTTCTGGCCAACGGGGCTCTATGAGTGGCTGTCTTGGGAACAGGCAGAGGAAAATGAACATTTTCAAAGCATTAAATAGATTCTAAGTAATATTATACAATTGATCTGGCACAATCCTCTTGAATTAATTTCTAACAGCACAGAGCTGTAGGGTCATACACTATGGTATCAGCTTTTTCCATTGGCAATTTGTGTCTCATACAGAAGCTGGTGTGCGGGGAAAATATTGAAGGGAGACAAAGGGAATATGCCCACATGGTAAGAAGGAAAAGAATGTAAAAACACAAAATATTTTTGTTAGTTTTTTTTCCACACACTGTAATTCTTAAAAAAAAAAGAAAAAAACAAACTTATGTTTCTAAAGTTATTGGCTGCTAAAATGTTTATTGGCCAAACAAATTACAATATAAATTAAAATTGTACTTGGAAGGGCTTTGCATATATCAGCGTAATTGATGATGTTAAGGTTTTAGAATTAATGAAATGTGTACGCAAAATGGAAGTGCTTGAGGTGACATCCTCTCCCCTATCCTCCAATCAGGACGTTACCTAAAGCGCCGTCATTTTGCCCTCACTTTAACTCTGGGCAATATGGCGACCTCAAGCTCTGTTTACCCACACTCAATATGGTGGCACTTGCGGTGACGTCCTCTCCTTGGTTGGAGGATCAGAGAGAGGATGTCACAACAAGTGCTGCCATACTGCCCCGAGTGGATGTTGGCACACAAATTTCGCATGACAATTCAGAGCTTTTTGCTTTGTTTCCGTTTTGTTCGTCGGGGGCATGGCCTCATTTCGTCGGAAATTGCCAAATTTACCAAAATTATGTAAATTTGAAATTCATGTCTAATAAACAGTATTTGCAGTTTTAACTTGCTCTGTAAATGCGGCAGACCAACAATGGTAAATGCAATCACTTTAAATATATAACGTAAAGGCTTCTTCATTAACTACTCCTGTGCCCAGGGGCCACCAAAAGATCTTTCACTAAAGTAGAATAATTTGCAGAGAAGTTATAAAACAAGTCTGTTATAATATGTGAAGCTTTCAAGCCTAAGTCTATTCTTAACAAATGTACGCCGGATCTCCTGGGTGTGCAGTTATCTGCAGAATACCTTGCAGCTCTAATAATTATCCTATTCTGAACATCTTACTTAATCTATTTAAATCTAAAGATGAGTTAAGCCACTGTCAGGCCATTAAAGTAAACTACATGGGTAAATACTCCTGTCACTGAGGGGCGTGATGAAGCTTAGCCGCTCCAACATCTTAACCTCCATTCTGTGTATCTCCAGCTATTCCATCACAGTTCATAAATGTGATTGCAGGTCCATCTTTTGATTTGGCAATTTAATAACTACAAGTGCTGTCAGTATTGCTTTGAAAAATTGCTCCCATAAAAATAACAGCTTCAATCAGATTGTAAAGGATTTGCCCACTGTAGAATCTCCCGTTTCAACTTTAATGAATTGATGTTGAGCTGTGAAGACATTCAAGAGTCATCGAAAAGAATTTAAGTCCAAAGTGCAACTTTACATTTTAAACTGGGAGCGGACCAGCAATTTTATAACAAGAGCATCTAAGGATGGACTTCACTGTAAACTATAGTACACTATAAAGGAGAAAGAGAAAACATGTTGTTCCCCTCACAATTTGCAATTTCTGGGTGCAATTATGTGAGATATATTTATAACCTTTTTTGTTATTTTTATCTTCCCCCAAATTCACTACTTCAAAAAAGTCTACCTGAAAACTTTAGAATTTAGAATTTTTTTTTTATCTGGAGACAGCGACACTGCTTTGTTATATTATTTATTACGAGACATATTTTAAGAAAGAGAAAAATATCAATGTATGCCTTACTGGGAAACATTTCCTAAAGCATTTTAACAAGGGAAAATGTATTATTATTATTATTCCCCTTTACAGGTATGTCCTGGAAACATTTGCTCTTGTTTTCAATATTTGCTTTGATAATTGTTGCAAATTATTGTGTTTATAAAGATGTTATTTGATACATTTTCTATGATATTTCTAAGCTCCTTTTTTCCTGATGCATATTAAGGGGTACTCATGTTTTTTTTTCCCAAGTACCATTGAAACAAACTTGGTTTCACCTGGGAAGAGGTTGCATGAGAAAAAAGAGTGCCGTTTCTGATGTAAATCAGTCACTGGCAGCAAGTCCACTCCATGCCGTCTTTTCTGAGTTCAGAATTGAATCCTGCTATGACCGAGGCTCTCTCTCCTTTTTACAACAGCAATTAGCAACACTGTAAAGATAACTCAATGGGGAGGAATTATCATGTCCACAATATACATCATCAGCTGAGATTCTAATATGTATGCTTATTGTGACAATACACACAATACACACAAACCTAGTGGGAGTGGGGACGAAGCACCACACACCAGTCCTTGCTATCGTCTCCCTCCTTGGAGTGGAACCTTTAGTCAAAGTAGTTTTTATTGGACCGTATTTGGCTATACTCATTTGTCTTTTTTCTACAATCACATGGGATTCCTGAACATCCAAATATACATTTTTAATATTTTTTCCACAGTACACCATTTATTATGGCTTCATCTCTAGCATCACATGTGACATTACTGCTTAAACCAAATAGTCCAGCCATGCGCTGAAATATAATATAGGATATGCCAACATTTGGAAAAGATCATCATTAACAGCTCTTTAAAAGTAGCTATATAACTTTGAAAAAATAAAGACCTTCCATGCCTATTCCTGAATATCATAACACACTGAATACAACCTAGGAAGAGGTTTAATATCACTATAGGCCTAAAACAAAAACCCATTAACCCATGTAACATTAAAAAAATATCTTGAGATGAATAGATGGACCAGTCTATTTCGGTATAGGCAGATGAGATAATATACATCCCAGGCTAAAGTTCTCCTTTCTTTTTAAACGCCATGATGCTGTGTAGCGACAGTTCTAATTCAGTTCGACTACTAAAGAGGTGTTTCATTTCACAGGCTGCGGTGGATAGAGATCTGGTCTCCTTCCAAGAAATCTGTCTGTTTTGTAGAACTATTATTTATCAACTACAGTCTTTAGCGATTTTCTTTTATCATCATCCCTCTGCCCACAAAATGTCATGATTTTTAAACATGAAGTTCAGATCTGCATTTTCCTTCTACCTTTTCTCTAAATATGGCTCACAGATACTGTGCCAGGTTAGAGGAAATTTAAGTGCGATGTAACATCTCCTAGTACCCCCCCCTTCTCATTTTGGTTTATGCAGAAGAGGGAGAGGAGCATGTACCTGGCAAAGCTGCGTGGTGTTCTTTATTCTCCGTCATTATTTTTCTTCCCCTAAGACAGAATTTACTGAATAAATACTTTATGCTTTTGTTAAGCGTACATTTAATTAAAATGTACAGAATTTGTGCAGTAAACGCGAATGAAACAAATAAAACAAGGGGCCCCCCTCTCTCGGAGGCATACGTTGTGAATGAAAAATGTCATTACATGCTAAAAAATTTTGCAGTAAACAGGGTCTACAGAGAGAAGTTTCCCCTGTAATGACATCCATAAAATACACAAATGGCACTTTTAGTACCATCCTGAATATGGCATTTTCTGTGCTCAACACACAATCTAAATGGTTTGATCATAGAGCATAATACTCCATTGGGTTTATAGAACAATCAATGTTCCATAAAATGATGTATTTATCCAATAGTAGGCTCAGCAGCTAGTGGTGTATGACATTGTAGGACACTGGTGTTGTACTGTTCTGCCGCACACATGCTGGTTGTAAAACTTATCTTAACACTACTTCACCAACTTCATCTCATCTGTGTCAAGCAATTTGTTGAAGTCTCAGCTTAGTTTAAAAAAAAATAAAAAAAAGAAGAAGAAAAAAAAAAAGGCTTGTAATAAAAATTCATGGAATTTTCAGGAGGAGAAAACTAGCGACAGTAGAAAGGTCACATTGAATCTGGACTAAAGAGGTCAAGAGTCATTTGCAGTCCTAAAACAGAAAGCAGATTTCATGCATGGCATAGCAGATAAATATGACACTAAAGAGGCTTGACTCAAAAAGGAATGTTTAATCTATTTGGAAAGTCTACCATTCAGTTAACCTTCTTGCCTCGGATCTGATTGGAAATTAGGGCTTTTGACAAGATTTTTGAACTTTCGAAATTAAGGCCCCCTTTATATTTGTAGCGTATGATAATGTCTATCGACTTTGTTTCCTAGCAGTCGGGACACAGAGAAAATGAAATGACAAATGTTATGATTAAAATCACATGATATTCAATTGATTGGAAAACAAGTGATACTTGAAATCTAGTAATTTATAAAATAAGAATGTGCTTCTTGCATATAAATGTTACATAACACCTAGGCTTTTTTGTGCTTTAAGTAAAATGTCTCAAATTCTAGTCCTTGGCGGATGCTAATAAGCATATGCTGGACAATACTTAAATAATCCAAAAACATTGGGACTGTTGCTGCCTTCTAGAACCAAGTTCTAGATGTCTAGTGCACAGTATCGAGTATGGTTTAATACAGAAATTATCCTTCTTGGATTATGCACAGAGTTTGTGTCCGGGTTCAATTATTTCAGCTGCAGTTTTGGCAGCCTAGTCTACAAGTACAAAATATCTGCTAACAGTGAGCAAGGTGTGCCCGAGAATGAAATAATGGAAACAGATAAGATACAAGGGGTAGTCATATTAGATTTTCATTTGCCAAAGTATCACTATGTTAGTGTAAAATTCCACATGGAACTGCCAAGAGGATGATCACCACCCAAACAGGTATTAGATTATATATTCATATCTATATGTTTACAGTTAGCTATAAACTGTATAACATAGGCAAAATAATCTTTACATTTGTGGCAATGTCTTTATTTATTCACAGACCTCCAAATGACTCGGTTAGTAATTGTTACCTATCTACCCAATACAAATATTTCTTTTGAAAATTACAGTACAGGTGATAAATTGATACTGGAACTATTTTAGTGATGATATATTGTATTTCTAAAAAGCGCTACCCAGTAAAACTGCACATAGGGATTCATTAGGGGCCCGCAGAACGATATAAGAAAAAAACTATAGAGTATGTTTTGTAGAAAATACCCTAAGAATTTCCCAGGTATGACTGTATGGTGCCTGCGTTCCAGCAAGCTATGCAAATTGACAAGTTGTACACAAGATTGCACCTTTAGTTTCGTTTACATTAAAAAAAATCTACAGTTGAACCTAAAAGGACTCAAAAACAACGAGGCGCCTGGCAAATGGAGAGCTCTCTTCTTCGTCACCTGCACGTTACATTTATTTATAGAGCGCCAGCAGATGGGGGGACAGTGAAAATTAACAATAGGATTAAAACTGACAACATATAATGTGACAAGTTAATATACATTAAGTTAACATACATTAAGACATAGTGGTACAGAAGAAGAGGCTCCTGCTCTTCAGACAATAATCCCATGATCGAATATGCTTTTGCATATGGAAAACAGAACGAATAAGTAATTTTAAATCTGCTATATGCTGCAGTGGGGAAAACATGAAATCTAAGCCAAGATTTTACCATATGTATGAAAACAGCAATACATGTGTGATGATTTTAGGTATTTGAAATGTTGATGGCTTCCAGTTTAAGGGGTTCTGGGTATAGATGAAACATTTTAATATTACATAGTTTACCTTTAACACTAAAATATCAACCATTTTCATTGAACCTCTATCTATAGGTAGTCTAGAAAGCAAATACCACTCAATAGCAGTGCTGAGGCACCCATTAAAATCAAATTTACAGTAAACAGAACCTGCAGCTGGGGTAAAACACTAACTGTTAGTATTTTAATTATCAGCTAAGATTTCAGAGGTCTAACATCTGCTCAGAGCCAAATGACAGCAGATGCCTGTGTACACTTAAAGCAGTGTGTGTTTATTCTATAAATATTAAAATGTAATTGTATGCAGCGTGCACTTCAGGAGCATTGTGCTATTAAGCTGGTCATGTCCGTCAATGGGGCCTGAACTCTTTTCTTGTGGCAAATTCCAGCAGGGTCGACCTTTTCAAAAGGATGAGATCCAAAGACAGCATAAATGCTTGAGCCTGTAAATTGAAAATGTTTGGAGCTTTCGAGCAGAGGTCACTTGCTGCCAAGATGCTGCTGGTAAATGCTAACAAAAACATGAGCTGTGTGTTACTGGTCCGATCTAATTCAAGGACAGGACTGCTAGGACTTTTCAGTCTCTTTAGGTAAAAAAAAAAGTGAGATATATATCATCTTGGAAGCACTGTTTCAACGATGTTCTACCCTAGACAGGAGTGTCCTCAGGATGTGGAGAGCCAGTGGGCAAAAAAGTTTTAGGGTCACTTCTCCCTTAGGAAGTAGTAAATTGGGCTGAGGGTGTGGGCAGGAGCCCTGCTTTCTACTACCTAATACTAGAGGTCTAGATGTAAATAAAGTGTTATTTCTTTTCATTGGCTTTTAACAGCCATATGCCTGTGACAAAATGCACTTATGTTTTACAGATAGTTTGTGAAGGAGCAAATGAAGAAGTAATTGCTACATAATCTACAAATCTATAAGACTCGGCTTTAAAGAATGAACTCAGGATTTAGTGCCTTAGTCTCTGCTAAACAATTGTATTAATAAACAGCTTTATTTGCTTGTTGATGCTTCATATTAAAGAAATTCAAATATTTAAAGTACAGATGCCACAAGAGGACTATATGTAAAAAAAACCCCAAACCAAAACAAAAAACTTAACAAAATAATTTGTGCTTTACTACAAATAAAATGTGGATCTAGGGTGACAGTGCTCACAAATCTATGTACTGTGGTAAAGTGTATGGGAGAGTGGTTGATGGGATATATATCTCACCTGGTTACCTCAGCCAGGCATGGTAGCAAACCCAGGTGCTCTCAGGTGAGGCTTCCTAAGCTCGTTACTGGGGAGGAAGCCTTAAAAGAGAGGGCTGTTAGGTTTGCAGAGAGAGAGGAGAAACTGAGTGAAAGAGCAGCTACAGCCAGCGCTGCAGCCCACCAGGTATGAAGCTTTACCCATGCAAAACCTGTTATTTTGCTTTGTGCCAGACCTTGGCTTGTAGAGAGGTATCCGGATGTTTAGTTAGAGCCGGACAGGCTTAGAGTTTGTTTTGTTTATACGGTGCTCTGTGCCTACAGCATCTAAATAAACCCGCTTCACGTTTGAAACCGGTGTGAAGACTGTCATTGCCGCCCCATGCGTGAGCTGTTCCCTACAATTGGTGGAGAATGCGGGCATAGTGGTGCTAGGAGCAACGGCATGACAAAACACTGCATCTGAAATTTGTGGACATTTAAAGGGCCGGAAGCATATGTCCTGAGTGAAAGCTGCAGCACTGTACGGCCCATCCGGCACAATGGAGGAGGTGATAAAGCAGCTGATACAGGCTAACCTGAGACATGAGCAGGCTTTTGAAGCCCAGCAACATGCGCAACAGCAGACTATGGCCCAACAACAGGAAACGAATCGCCTGTTAATGGAGCAGATTGCTGCGCTCAGAGAGACTGTTGTGGCTCAGCCCCAACGAGTGGAGGCAGGCCCCCTTGAGACTGTGGATGTGAGGAGGGCCGTTCAGCGGGGCTTACAAAAAATGACGCCCGACGATGACGTCGAGGCCTACCTCACCGTATTTGAGAGAGTGGCGGAGAGAGAGAGACTGCCAGTTGCAGAGTGGGCAGAAGTGATTGCACCCTTTCTGACTGGTGAACCGCAAAAGGCCTACTATGACCTCGGGGAGCAGGATGTCCGGGACTTTACAAAACTAAAAATGGAGATCCTTGCTCGCCTGGGTGTTACGCCCGCTGTTCGGGCCAAGAGAGTCCACTGTTGGAAATACACCATGGACAAGCCTGCCAGGTCCCAAATGTATGATCTTATTCATCTTGTACGTAAGTGGCTGGAACCAGAATCCACTACACCAGCCCAGATGGTGGAAAAGGTGGTAGTGGACCACTACTTCCGCGCCCTCCCGGCAGAGCTACAACGGTGGGTTGGGCATGGAGACCCCAGAACTGCTGAGCAGCTTGTCAACATGGTGGAAAGGTTCATAGCAACCGAGGACTTCCTCCGTGAGGTCCCTGCAGCACCAACACCTTCCAAGACCGTCAGACCCGCGACATCTTTGGGTAAGAGAGTTCCAGCTGGAGGTGTATGGAAAAATGTGAGCGAGAGCAGGGCTCTAGAGTTTGGGCGAGGGCAAAAGACTGATCCTGAACCCCTGGGGCCCCACAGTCCTAGAAAGGGCTCCCTACTAAAGAGGCCAGGGACCCCCCAGTGCTGGAGGTGCCAGGAGTGGGGACACATAGCCGCCTATTGCCCTCTTAACTCAGAACCCATGGTGTGTGACGCTAGTCGGCGTCAGTCCCTATTTGCAGAACCTGTTTGTGCAGCCATTCCAGAGTCAGAGACTGAGCCACATTTTTGTATGGTGACAATAAATGACTGCTCCGTGAAGGCACTTTTGGACTCGGGTAGCCTGGTGACTTTGGTTCGGGCCGGCCTTGTGGCTATGGACTACGTGCCGAACAAGCACATAAGAGTGCAATGCATCCACGGGGATATTGTCGCTTACCCTGTGGCCCCCATTAAGTTGGTGACCCCATCTGGAACTGTGACCTACGAGGTCGGAGTTGTAAAAAGACTTATGCATCCGGTTATATTAGGCCGCGATTTCCCCTTGTTCTGGGAGTTGTGGAAAAGGGGGAACGTTTCTGCAGCTGGGGAACAAACTCCGGCAGAGTCTGTACCCTTCCCTGTAAATAATGGGTCATGTGAGACGGCCATTGGAAACAATGATACCAGTAAGGGGCATGATGAGAAGGATGTAGGCCCACCTGAAATGTATAGTGAAGGTTCTTTCCCCTTCCAGGTGTTAGCTGGGGAGGAAGAAGAAGAAACTTCCCTACCCGGCCAACAGGTCTTAGATTTAGAAATGTCTCGGGGTAACTTCGGGACCGAGCAAGTGAGAGACCCCACTCTGGGAACTGCACGGTCAAATGTTACCGTAGTAAATGGGGTACCACAGGAACCCGAAGCTGACCAGAAATTTCCACATTTTGCCATGAATGGGGATCTAGTGTACCGGGTCACCAAAGTTAACAAGGAAATTGTGGAACAGCTTCTGGTGCCAAAACCATACCGACACCTGGTGCTGGACATAGCCCATAACCATGTGTTTGGGGGGCACTTGGGGACTAATAAAACACAAGAGAGGGTCCTCCAAAGGTTTTATTGGCCTGGGGTATATGAAGAAGTAAAAAGGTATTGTGAGTCATGCCCCACATGCCAGAAGAGTGCCCCAACACCACACTTCCGTAGCCCCTTGGTGCCACTTCCCATAATTGAAGTACCATTTGAGAGAGTTGCCATGGATTTGGTAGGGCCCATTGTCAAATCTGCTAGGGGACACCAATACATTTTGGTTGTCTTGGATTATGCTACCCGGTACCCAGAGGCGGTACCCTTAAGAAACATGGCCTCCAAAAATATTGCTAGGGAGTTGTTTTACATGTTCTCTCGCACGGGCATCCCTAAAGAAATTCTTACTGACCAGGGTACGCCCTTTATGTCACGGGTCATGAAAGACCTGTGTAAGTTGTTTAAAATCACTCACCTCCGTACCTCAGTGTACCACCCTCAAACAGACGGGTTAGTGGAGAGGTTTAACAAAACCCTAAAGCATATGCTAAAAAAGGTGGTAGAAAGGGATGGTCGGGATTGGGACTGTCTATTACCCTACCTCATGTTCTCTATCCGGGAGGTGCCCCAAGCGTCTACAGGGTTTTCCCCCTTTGAGTTAGTCTATGGCCGACATCCACGGGGTTTGTTAGATATTGCCAAAGAAACTTGGGAGACCGAGGCCACCCCATATAAGAGTATTATTGAACATGTGGCTCAGATGCAGGAGCGAATAGCGACGGTGATGCCTATAGTTAAAACGCATCTGCAAAGAGCGCAGGAGGCCCAGAGCAGAATTTATAACAGATCTGCCAGGTTGAGGGCCTTTAATCCTGGGGACAGAGTCCTGGTTTTAGTGCCCACCGTTGAAAGTAAGTTTTTAGCCAAGTGGCAGGGTCCCTATGAGGTTGTAGAGAAGATGAGTGAGGTGAACTACAAGGTCCATCAACCGGGCAGGAGAAAACCCTTCCAGGTTTACCACGTAAACCTGATCAAGCCGTGGAAAGAGCGGGAGTCTTTGGGGGCGACCCAGGCAGGGGTCAAAGAAGTGGGGCAACCAGTTCCCCCAGTAACAATAGGAGAGGCACTGTCAGTGCCCCAGAAGCAGGAGGTGAGGGAGTTCCTGCAGGAAAACAGACGAAAGTTTTCGGACCTACCTGGCCGTACCCACCTCATAAAACACCATATTAAAACTGAGCCTCACAGTAAAGTGAACCTGAAGCCATACAGGATACCAGAAGCCCGTAGAGAGGCGGTATCCACGGAGGTCAGGCGCATGCTTGAATTAGGTGTTATTGAGGAATCTACTAGTGAGTGGTCAAGCCCCATAGTGCTAATCCCAAAGCCCAACGGGACGTGGAGGTTCTGTAATGACTTCAGGAGATTAAATGAGGTCTCAAAGTTTGATGCGTACCCCATGCCCCGAGTGGATGAACTGGTTGAGAGGCTTGGGAAGGCAAGGTACATTACAACACTTGACCTTACAAAGGGCTATTGGCAGATACCGTTAACTGAGGAGGCTAAAGAGAAGACTGCCTTTTCCACTCCAGAGGGCCTGTTCCAGTATGTTGTAATGCCATTTGGGTTACATGGGGCCCCTGCTACCTTCCAGAGGCTGATGGATATGATTTTGAGACCGCATCGTGATTATGCCGCTGCTTACCTGGACGATGTGGTAATTTTTTCGTCTGACTGGAAAAGTCACCTCTGTAAGGTACAGGGCGTGTTAGACTCCATTAGTGATGCAGGCCTAACCATAAACCCTGAAAAATGTGCAGTGGGTCTGGAGGAAGCAAGATACCTGGGTTATATCATTGGTAGGGGGCTGGTTAAACCCCAGATCAATAAGATTGAGGCGATACAGAACTGGCCTAGGCCAGTAACTAAGAAACAAGTGAGGGCTTTCCTTGGCATAACCGGGTACTACCGTCGGTTCGTGCCCAACTTTGCCTCAATGGCAACACCATTGACAGACTTAACGAAGGGTGATAAGTCAGTGATGGTAAAGTGGAACCCCGAGGCAGAGAAGGCTTTTCAGAGTCTGAAGTCTGCCCTATGTGACCAGCCAGTGCTCGTTTCCCCAGATTTTAGGAAACCATTTCTGGTTCAGACAGACGCGTCTGCTACAGGTTTGGGAGCAGTTCTGTCGCAAGTGGTTAATGGGGAAGAACACCCAGTGCTGTACTTGAGTAGGAAACTGACCCCAGCCGAGGAAAATTATGCCATAGTGGAAAGGGAGTGTCTCGCCATCAAGTGGGCGTTGGAGTCCCTGAGATATTATCTCCTGGGCAGGGAATTCGTGTTGGTGACTGACCATGCTCCTCTGGCATGGATGAAACAGAATAAGGAGAAGAATGCAAGAGTGACCAGATGGTTTCTCTCCTTGCAAAATGTTAGATTTACAGTGGAGCATAGACCAGGGAAGTTACATGGGAATGCGGATGCGTTGTCCAGGGTGTACTGTATGGTTGCTGATGCTGTCCAGACCTCTGGTCTGGAGTCGACGGGGGGGATATGTGGTAAAGTGTATGGGAGAGTGGTTGATGGGATATATATCTCACCTGGTTACCTCAGCCAGGCATGGTAGCAAACCCAGGTGCTCTCAGGTGAGGCTTCCTAAGCTCGTTACTGGGGAGGAAGCCTTAAAAGAGAGGGCTGTTAGGTTTGCAGAGAGAGAGGAGAAACTGAGTGAAAGAGCAGCTACAGCCAGCGCTGCAGCCCACCAGGTATGAAGCTTTACCCATGCAAAACCTGTTATTTTGCTTTGTGCCAGACCTTGGCTTGTAGAGAGGTATCCGGATGTTTAGTTAGAGCCGGACAGGCTTAGAGTTTGTTTTGTTTATACGGTGCTCTGTGCCTACAGCATCTAAATAAACCCGCTTCACGTTTGAAACCGGTGTGAAGACTGTCATTGCCGCCCCATGCGTGAGCTGTTCCCTACAGTACTTATAATCTGCAACGTAAAATCTAGCTTATTTAGTGAACCTATGCCCCAACACCCCAGCCAGAAAAAGAAACCATGATTCATGGAAAAAATTAATAGCGGGACTTAAGCCCAGGACGAGCCGTTCTACCCATGTTGCATCCTGACTGGCTTCCGCGCTGTTTAATCAAACAAAGCAAGACATGGACAAAATTATGCAAATGAAAGCTTACAGATAAAAGTACAAACTCATTGGGAGTTATGTATAAAAAGGGACTCTGGCAAATTATTTGAAACGCGCTTTTATCACCATGGGAGCCAATGGAATAGTCCCATCTCAGAAATCACTTTTTATACGTAGCCACATATCAATATATACATTATACTGTGGGAAAGTCAGCTGGGACAGAAAGTATATTAAAGCAAACAAGTTATAAACAGGAGAGATAGTATTACATCGAAATATTTATTAACTTTTTTTCTATTTTGTGTTCTTACTAAATTAAAACATAAAATCTATATTAAATTCTTAAAATAGCAAAAAAAATAAAATCAGCTAATTTATATATCCATCTACACTTTAAGGAACTCACAGCACCCACAGGAGCTTAAAAAAAATTTGCAATTAGCTTGCCAGCCTCTAACGAATGGTGGCTTTTCATTCAATACAATTGTTTGCCGCGTATTGCTACAATATTACCATCGCGCCATGGATCACTACAGGCCGATTCTCACGTCTCCGCATGGATTTACAGCTGCTGCTCTTAGCTCTGTGTGATTTCTAACAGAATTACCTCTGATGAATCCGAATGCAAATTTTGGTTGCCTTCTTTACCAGACGACGTTAAACTAGTCACTTCCCTGGGCTGCAGATATACTGCGTTTAGCGTGTAACACCCACTTGTGGAAATAATGAAAACTGACAACAGCGTAATACAATTATTACCAGCATAACGTTTTAGAAGTTGAAGGAGCTGCACTCCTATTGTTTCCAAATGATTAACTGCTTCTAGTCTCGCGTTGTGCTCGATACGGAACGTGGATTAGAATCCACGCTTTCATTTTGCAGGGTGACTGGAATGTTGTCATTCTCGGAGGAGGGCATCTATATTATCAATTAGAGTTTAATGTTTAATGGGGTTACGTTTTGCCGTGATGGAAAGCCCATATGATGGAGAAAGACCAGCATGTCATCTCGATATAGGCACATTAACAGCGGCATACAAAACAAAAGGCGTGCTTGACGAGCTGGGGCACTTGTGTTATGAATGCCTGGCACAGATGGTTGTGAAAGGCTGTGGGCTCTATTTCAGTGAAATCTCCATAGCTTTTGCATTGGATCATCTTTGTAGACGTAGGACACTGGTGCAGGAGGGCAAAGGCTTGCCAACTGCTTATCTAAATGCCCCAAACACAGCCAAGAATCTGCACTGAGACTTGTCCCATCTGCCGAGCTTGGATGGTTTATGTCCTATTGAACACATAGAGGAACATGATACGGTCACTGAATGCACTGACCATTAACCTCAGTTTATTAGCTTACAAGCAAATTTCATATTGGAAAATAAAAATAAAGCGCATTACTGATTTAATACAGTTAGACATCACAAACAGTTTTGTCTAATATACTTCCAAAAGAAATGCCTGTAAACCTTTTACAGAAATGTGCTTTGTTTCATGTGATACACGGACTACTGTATTTTTTTTTTTTTTTTTTTTTTTTTTTTTTTTTTTTATTTTATTTACGAAAATAGAAGAAATGACATAGAACACCACGAAAAAACAATCTCTATGATAAACAATAAAAAATAGACAATAATATATACTGTCTGTCGGGATCCCAAGCTAAATAGGGGAAAGCATTTGTAAATAAAGAGACAGACAATCAATTGGTCATCCCCGTTCAGTTGTGTAACCAGCAGACCATAGAGAAAAGAAAAAAAAAAAAAAAAAAAAAAAAAAAAAAAAAAAAAAAAAAAAAAAAAAAAAGGAAAATACACAAAATATTAAACTACTGTATTTTGGCAAATATGTTTTGATCATCTCCAATTCCAGCTAAAGAAAGGTTCTTATCCCCAATTATATGTCTATGCACCGCTAGCCCAGAAGCTGCTAAATGATCATATAATGAGATCATAAAACTAAGAGTACGGTAGCATTTTGAAAATTAAGACAATGAAATGTGCAGAAAAAAGAGGAATGTTCTTAAAAGTGCTAAGATATATATGTACATCTTTTAATAAATCTGAGAATAATGTAAGTTACATATATGTAGCATGTGCAGCATGTAGCAGAGCATGTTATCTAGTTTTCAGGGAGAATACCAGCCAAAGTTGACTGCTCTGTGACCATCAACAGTAGAAAACATACCTGGGGACTTCCCACAGGAGGCTACCTGGAACCCTACTACTAGTCGGAGTGGTTTTGGAAGAGAGTAGGGATAGCTGGCAATGGAAGAGAGTTATCCCCAGATAGTTTTAAGTGGGTGGCGAAAGTAGACTCTGACCTGGATAACTTTGGGAAACCCTGGGTTAAACCCAGAGAGTTCCCAGGTACAGTGGTGTAACTTTGGAATGCAGATGAAAGTCATCTCATTTAGTGGTCTACTGATATCTGGTAATGTCTATTACCAGACATTACACACAGTCACAGGATAAACACAGTCACACACATACACACACACTGTGCTCAGTGTGAAGGAGGGACTCACCCTATCAGGAGAGGCTTCTAAACTTTACGCTAATCAGGAAAAGTCTCTCGTGACCTCCTTCACTTAGAATTCACATTCTAAGACAATGCTCTGTACTTCCCATTGTGGGACTGTTCCAGGCAATCCGGGACATGTGGTCCCCCTAGTGTGGATACTTGGATTTTTTGGGTCAAGCTTTTTGGGTCACGCTTAGTGTTAAAAGGTAATTAACCGCTAACGACAATGCAGAAACATGACATAAAATCTATATTGTAATATATTATTTAACGGTGATATTGAACAAAATAAATTGACAAAGTTTTTTATAATTACATTACCTATAGCATGCATATTTTGTGGCATTATGCTATGTAATATAATTTATCTTTAGAGTAAATAATAACTTGGGACAGAGGTCTTGATCAGTGAGCTGAAAACAAGGACATCTGGACACACTATTATCACACTTTTTTTTATAATTCACTCTTAATGTATTTTTTTCATAACCTTAAATGGACAGCCCTTTGCTTTCACAATCTACTAGCCTGTCTCCCAAAAATATGAGTCCATTGAGGGATGTACTGGTGCTACAAAAATTACTATAACTTAAGCAAAGACAAAGAAAAATGCAAATGTTTCTTATGAGATGACTACAACAGGCTTTCCAGAGTACATGAAATGGAGCACTGCTTCACCAAAGGTGTTAAACATCCTAAAAATCTAATGACTGAGGAGTTGGTGCAGCTTTCTTCTTAAATTGGGCCCGCAGAGTACGGTTTGTGATATTTCATTTTATGTGCAGCTCATTTCATCAAATCCCCTATTGGCAATGATCGGTACCTGCGGCCCTCTCTGCTCACCTAATTAGACTGACCATTTCACTGTGCCAGGATGGAGCCATTCTGCACAGACTCCAATCCCCAGAAGAGCACAAGGCATCATTAGGTCATAATCATGTTCTTTATGGCACATATCCCAAGACTTTTTTAAACTATAGAAACAAAATACTAAATGGCTCCAATTTCATCTACATAAAAAAGATGTTGTTATATCTCATGCTACAAAAGAGGAAATAGAAAAGGATTAAGTTAAAAATCGATAACTTAAAACGGCATATTTTATTTTATTTTTAACCCTTACAGATACACAGGGGACATGTAATCAATCTTTTTGGTTTAAGGACCAAGAAAATCCCCAACATGTTAGACTCAAGTCTAGGCCCAGATTGGCCCACCGGGATACCAGGAAATTTCCTGGTTGGCTGCCACCCCTGGGGCTGGCCATCCTATTATATGTGTTGCTGCCAATGAAGCTGCAGGAGCAAAATAGATTTCCCCCCTGCAGCTGCTTTGCCGGCCACAGCCATACGTAGAACTACTCACACTACAGTGTGTACACAAATCGGCACCGCTCCGGATATGACACCATACCTGTAGCAGCTCTGACTGGCAGACATGACCCCGGGGTAAAAGGCTGCTCCTACAGTTTGTGAGTGCCAGAGATGTAAGCTGTGGGCACATAAGAGCAGCTTTAAAGGGGCGGATAGAAAGAAAGCAGCTGGGGAGGTTGGCGGTGCAAGAGACAGTACGTATGCATGTTATAATTAGAATGTATGCATAAGTGTGTGTGTTAACATGAATGTGTACGTGTACTTGTGTTGGGGTTTTTGTGTGTTAGCATCGATGTGTAAGTGTTTAGAGGGCAAAGATGGCACAGGAAGTCTGTTTGGGGTGATTGACAAGCTCTTTCGCAAAAATTAAACATGAAGACTGTTTGGGGTAACTGACAAGCTGTTTGGAGGAATTGACAAGCTGCTTAGTGGCAAAGATGCCACAGACAATCTGTTTAGGTACACTGATAAAATGTTTGGGGACAAAGATGGCACTGACATGCTGTTTGGGGCAAATATGGCACTGGTAGGGTGTTTGGGAACACTGACAAGCTTAGTAAATAGTCATAAGAGTTTTTATCCACCCAATGCCCTTAATCAGACTGATGGGGAGAGCAGATTTCCCAAATTATACTTTTATTTGTGAAGTATGTTCTTTTTGCTCCTACTGTCTATTTTATAAGGCTATATTGGATACAGGCCCTGAAAAAATTAAACCTGAGCCTCTTATTCTACCTCTTAGGATTTCAAATTCCATCCCAAGTTCTGTACAATAAAACTTAAATCAATTAAGTATAATACAGTGTTCATTGTGTTGCTCAATATGAGACATTGGAAAAACATACACGCAATGCTTCTTGTTACAGTTAACACTGGTCCAGCTGGTTCCAAACCAAGAAATCAGTTAATTGTAGAGTGTCCCAGATGTAATTTGATGTGATATACATGTAGGTTTAAATAATTATCTAGCCTAATTGGGAAGTCTATACACAGGTGACTTTGTCAGAAAGCGGCACAGAGGTGCATCCCATCGCTGACAATGCAGCCTGCTGAGGGACTTCTGTATACCCCCAATGTAATACATATTTTACACCGTTACAAACTGATTCAGACAGTGCCAGTCTTTTATGTCATACAAATACAAATTTGTCATTCAAATATATTTAATGATTAAAGTTCTAAAATGCATGCATTGAAAAAATTTTGTATGATATACCGGAATTTGATATATAACACTAATATTATTCTTGGTTTATATTAGAAAAACTCATGTAAACTTATGTAACATATGTGATTGTACATACATGTAGATACCACACAGACTACATGGTAGACAGTACACAAAATAATGCAAGTTAGTCAATCATAAAAAGGGGTTGAATTCCATAATCATGCTAAAGAAACAAACTTTAGGTAGAAAATATACACGGCCACGAGTAGAGCATCCTTTCTGCACTTCTGCTGTGACTGATTTTATGGGCTACAATTCCCATTAATCTCATAGGTATTCTGAAAATAAAAATACTTTTTTTTATTGTGGAAAGAGGGGTGTTTCCCTAATCCTTGCATGCCACCAGAAATCAGGAATTTCTACCAAAATCATTTTACAATAGATCAGCTGACACAATACTGTGAATTTGTGTACAGCAGCATTGGTTACCATAGCAGCAAGCTGCCATGTCGGCTGCCTATTCCATGGACTCGATCGCTGCCTAAAGGCAGAATTTTTCTTAAACTATGTTATGATCAGATAGAAGCAGACAACCAATCACTGACCAATTAGTGAGCACCTCTTCTCCCCAGACAAAGCCTTGTGTTTTAAAAGCATTTCTTTCAGCAATTGTTTACAAGAGGGATACAGAGTGTCACCATGTAGGGCTCTTGAGCAGTTAAGTGTTCCAGGGGGTCATAAGAACAGTATGCATGAGGTTTTAAGCGTAAGGTACAGCAATTGCACTTTCCTCTAGCCTTAAGTGAGGACTCTTGCTTTATCCCGACCAACTTAAATCAATAAAAAAAAATTAAAGTTTAATCATATGGTGAAAGTTTTGAAATGGAGAATAGATTATTACATATAAATTGTCAGGTTGGGTTTAGACACGCAATAGAATTTCTACCAATGTATTTCTTATATCAAGTGGAAATGGTTACTATCCTCCGTACCAATTGAGTTGTGGCACAGGTTCACAGCTGGAAGGGCACTGACGGAAGTACCCTACAATGTTATTTCACAAACATGGGAATGTGAATTGTATGCTTATTGTGCTTAACTAAGAGTGCATGCTACATGAGAATGGGCTCTTATATCTTAACAATCCATTGCATTAATATTAGCAGTGCAGAATAATTAGCTGAACCAAAAAAGGGCGCAAGATTAAGTTATAACTTGACAAATAATATCTTTATTTTTACCGTAAAAACAGGAACAACTTTTGCGATACACCAAGTTATGGGTCCGCACTCTGTGTGTCCTGAATTTGTCAACTATTGGTTCCTCTCTCATGTTATTCTACCTATCCATTCAATTTAATTTGTCATACACATGGCCTCTCAACTCCCTTCAATCACTCTCCTTCCAACCGCACATAGTCTATTTTTATCCTTAGGCAATGCAAGGTAGAATCCTTTTCTTAGGAATGTAGAATTAAAAAAGGTTAGCTTCATTAGACTATAGAGGGGTTCATTTTCTTATATGGCTCATGTCTGGTAATTGAGGGGGTAACTCTCTGAAACTGCGAATGGCTGCAATAGAGTGGCTAATTGTCTGAAACTGCTCTGCATGTCCAGTAATATAAGGGTTAATTCTCTGAATCAATGGTATATCAATGTTCTTTCCTAGCACTTCAACATTGGGACTAAACTTTATCTTGACCTGGCATTCTAGGTCTGTGAAATACATACAATATCACAACCATACTATTACAATTAAACTTTAAATGACACAAGAGAGCTCAACTATCAGTTATCCAGACAAATACCGGCATCTACAAACAACCCAGATTATGTTACTATTTGTTTCTTTTCCTCATGAGGTTTTTTCTACGCTTCTTTTCACACCCAGAAAATAATGATGCCAGTGTCTGTTACAAGCAAGTCATTTACTTAAACCCTGACTCAACAGACGCTTTATTTTTACGTGCAATAAAAAAAAAGTGAGATTGATTTTATTTTATTAGGGAGACTAAACAGGAGTCTTTAGATGAAGGTACATATGCCTCATGGCTAGGAAACCTGTTTCAAGAACCGATTATCTTTTTCATAAACATGTACTTTGTTGGGTCTTGGTATTTAATTCTCTATTCCTATTCATCCACAACCAATTTATACGCATGTAACGCAATCTGAATATCCAGGAGAAATATTTTTTTTAAAAAAAATCACTAAAAGAATATATCGAGGGCAGTTTCGCATTGATTTAAATTTTAAAACAAATGTTTATATCGCAGCAAAAAACATGATTCATAATCTTTTTTTTTTTTCCTAGCTCAATTTGTGCTACAAGATAAATAACAAAAATAATTGGCTTCCCTCGGCAGGCCATAAGTTTACACGGATGTGACTAATTGCACAATTTCTTTTAAGGTCACCTGTCTAAAAAAGGATTAGGTTACCAGATTTTGTTACAAAGGTACAAAAGGGCAGCTGTTGCCTAAGGGCTATTTCAAATGACCTCTTGAGCAAATAAGTCTCAACCTATGTACACAGTCCATTTAAACCGAGACCCTCAGGCCACCTGGAGGGAATAGGTTTTCCCCCTGACACATGCCATTTAGTAAAGCAGGTTGAAATAAGAGAGACATACTTGTTATGTTAACATGAACGCAGAGGGCAAGAACACACGTTAAAGCAATAAGGTTGGCTGTGTTATTTAGCGCAGGAAGCATTGCATTATTCTTGCAGAATGTTATACACCTATTACATTATTCGTACAAAGAGTAGGGGAAAACCAATCTATGAACAAATATTAAGGCTGAGGTTACCACAATAATCTATTTTAAAGCTAGTTTTTCAAAGCTGGAAACTAACATTTTTTTGTTATATATATATATATATATATATATATATATATATACATACACACACACAAAAAAAAAAAAATAAAAAAAAATATACATATATATATATAATGAATATGAGATGCAAAATATGCACTGAGATAAGCCCCGTACATCTAATGTACATGAAATAATTTTACTATTTAAAAATAATATCACAGGTTTTAGCTGTTTTGCACACTTACTGGCGTTGAGCCTGTACCATGTAACAGAAGGAAATCAAAGTGTTGTATTGGTAGCGTAACAGATGAAGTGTTCAGGACAAGAAGCTTGCAAGAATTTATGGCATAACCTCCATGCCCTAAAAGTGAGTATTATTTTCTACTTTACTGTGAATCATACAGCATATTCCATTGTTTTGTCCGGCACAACTTGAAAATATGAGTCAAAAGCCATAATGTAAATAAAAATGGGAAGCGGGTGTTATACTCAAATGCTGAGGTTTGAAGTAACAGCTCATATTTTATGGCAAGCCAGGCAGTCAATCACTCCATTCTGTTATATGATATAAAGGAACACTCAGCTTGCTTAGCAGAAGGGAATTCTTTTAGGCCACTAAAATGTTTTTTCTTCTAGTGGTTAACCAAAGTCTAGGAATATGTCACGTCAGTGTCAGATATAAAATTTAGCAAAGTCAATTATCCGCATACTAAAATATTTTATATAAAACACACACACATTATATTATATATATATATATACATACAGTATTCAAAAGTGAGTACACCCCTCACATTTTTGTAAATATTTTATTATATCTTTTCATGGGACAACACTGAAGAAATTACACTCTGCTACAATGTAAAGTAGTGAGTGTACAGCTTGTAAATTTGGTTTTCCCATCAAAATAACTCAACACACACCCATTAATATCTAAACCTTGGCAACAAAAGTGAGAACACCGCTAAGTGGAAATGTCCAAATTGGGCCCAATTAGCCATTTCCCCTCCCCGGTGTCATGTGACTCGTTAGTGTTACATGGTCTCAGGTGTGAATGGGGAGCAGGTGTGTTAAATTTGGTGTTATCGCTCTCACACTCTCTCATACTGGTCACTGGAAGTTGAACATGGCACCTCATGGCAAAGAACTCTGTGAGGATCTGAAAAAAGGGAATTGTTGCTCTACATAAAGATGCCCTAGGCTGTAAGAAGATTGCCAAGGCCATGAAACTGAGCTACAGCACGGTGGGCAAGATCATACAGCAGTTTCACAGGACATGTTCCACTCAGAACAGTTGACCAAAGAAGTTGAGTGCACGTGCTCAGCGTCATATCCAGAGGTTGTCTTTGGGAAATAGACGTATGAGTGCCGCCAGCATTGCTGCAGAGGTCAAAGGGGTGGTGGTGGGGTCAGCTTGTCAGTGCTCAGACCATACACCACACACTTCTGTCGTCCCAGAAGGAAGTCTCTTCTAAAGACGATGCACAAGAAAGCCCATAAACAGTTTGCTGAAGACAAGCAGACTAAGGACATGGATTACTGGAACCATGTCCTATGGTCCGATGAGACCAAGATAAACTTATTTGGTTCAGATGGTGTCAAGCTTGTGTGGCGGCAACCAGGTGAGGATTACAAAGACAAGTGTGTATTGCCTACAGTCAAGCATGGCGGTGGGAGTGTCATGGTCTGGGCCTGCATGAGTGCTGCTGGCAATGGGGAGCTACAGTTCATTGAGGGAACCATGAACGTCAACATGTATTGTGACATACTGAAACAGAGCATGAGGCTAGGTCGCAGGGCAGTATTCCAACATGATAATGACCCCAAACACACCTCCAAGATGACCACTGCCTTGCTTAAGAAGCTGAGGGTAAAGGTGATGGACTGGCCAAGCATGTCTCCAGACCTAAACCCTATTGAGCATTGAGGCATCCTCAAACTGAAGGTGGGGGAGCGCAAGGTCTCTAACATCCACCAGCTCTGTGATGTGGTCATGGAGGAGTGGAAGAGGACTCTAGTGGCAACTTGTGAAGCTCTGGTGAACTCCATGCCCAACAGGGTTAAGGCAGTGCTGGAAAATAATGGTGGCCACACAAAATATTGAGACTCTGTGCCCAATTTGGACATTTCCACTTAGGGGTATACACACTTTTGTTGCCAAGGTTTAGACATTAATGGCTGTGTGTCGAGTTATTTTGATGGGAAAACCAAATTTACACTGTTATACAGGCTGTACACTCACTTCTTCACATTGTAGCATAGTGTCATTTCTTCAGTGTTGTCCCATGAAAAGATATAATAAAATATTTACAAAAATGTGAGGGGTGTACTCACTTTTGTGAGATACTGTGTAAATATATATATCTATGTATATATATCTATATATATACACACACACACACCACATACCTAAAGCACACTCAATGACAAGCACAAGATTCCTGGGTGGTTTAATGAGATACCCTGTTACATAAATGGGTAAGACAGAAGAATGTAATTGATACAAGTTTGTACAACCTCAATCTGCATAATCAAATTAACTTTTGGTATATGGTGATCGCTGGGTGGGGGGATTTTCAATATTTTCAAGTACGTTTTTTCTCTTTTGCACCATGAGCACTAAAGTTCTGGAATCCACTGGCTAATGTCTTGTTAATACAATAATACCTTGTTAGCACAGAGTTTTATGTAGAGCTATTAAACAAACACTAAATAATTGTGATCCAGCACAAGTAAGGAAAAGTAAGATTTTTTTTATATTAAAATTTGCTTAAAATGAAAAATAATCATTTTGGCTAAGTTGTGGTTATCTATAAGTAGCAACAATGTGTCTAATAGTGGATGGATGGTTGCTTAAGGTCTTCTTTACAACCCATTTTTATGTTTTTTTTATTGTTTTCTTTTAAGTAAACATATTAATAATATAAAATAAGCTGTTCTGATACTGCTAGGCTGTAGTACCTCCTACACGCAGTCATCTTCCCTAGTTCTTTTGTTTATGACACAGTTCAGGTTTTTGTATGAAGATCTGGTGGAAAAAGTGTGAGTAGTGGTATGCCCACCCATATTATAAATGTAACAGTTTTGGTAAGAGCCAGACCGTGCAATACCCACGTCTACCACTAGTTTTCAGGTATCGAGTAGCTGGCCATACTGTTAAATGGAGTACACCGCCAACACACACACACAAAACATACACACACAAAATGTCCCAACCATCTGCTTGCATTAAAGTTTGCTATACTTTGCCACATAGTAAGCTTTCAAAACATTTAAACAACCTCTGAAAACAGGACCTCTGTGGCTTATACTGCCTACTTCAGTCTACACCTTGTTCTACAAGTATACATGTGCAAAAACACTAAGTGGCTCAGTTCGTATTTGCATATTTTTCCAAGTGCCTGATATAACATCTGTATCAAAGTCATATTTCTCAAAGTTTTTAAGCTATATACACACACATACATAATGTACCAAATGAAGTTAGAAATGATAATATGTTTATGTCGTTTTCATCTTCTTCTTTTGCATATGTGGATTTTCTCAGCTGTGCACGGTTAACTTGTCACAATACGGTATGTAATCCATTAACGAACGGCATTAGTATGAGGTTACATTTATTAATGTGCCTCTCATGCTAACTCACTGTATAAACCACTGGCTTATGAGAAATCCCATAAGTAGCAATGTTGATTATAATAGTAATTAATGATGTTGGATAGTCACATAGATTTTCTGTTGACAGTCAAGTTTGAAGTTAATTAGTCTACTGATTATGATTTGATGATTAATTAGCGATATTTAGTTATATAAAGCAATGTTAATTAGTAATCTAAAAAAATGTGGATGTAATTAAACATCTTTTGCACAGTGCTGTAATTCCCTGTAACTTCAATGAAATGTCACGACTGTTAAGGAACTTAAAGACAAACACCGGGAACGTAAACAATGCCTTTTGTCAGATGCTTCTCAAGTTAACTGCACAGTCATTTGGATCACAGTCCCTGTAGAACAGAAACTAATGTATCAAGATCCAGTACAGTAGAAAGGCACAGAAAGTGGACTATGGCAGGAAGGATTTCGATGATTCCACAAGCATTCAGATAATATATGAAGAAAAAAAAATATATGGTGTAGACTTATAAATGGTTGATTTGCACACTTTACTAATGCACTTACATTTAAAATTGGCATTGAGACCAGCTCAAGTGCTATAGCACAGGTAAAGCCATAAAAGACTGTGGCTGAGCTCTGGGGCTTCTGTAACTGGTTATCCTCAGATGGTCGGAGGAGAACTGGAATTCGTAGTCCACAGAACACCACAATTAACACAATTATATATACAATAAGGTCAAAATAATGAAATGCTCCAGCACCCTAAGCGTTTTGTTGTGCTTCTTCACAACTTCTTCAAGGGGAAATAAAAAAGTACTCAGGAGCAATGATTGGCCCCATTCTTATACGTGAAATTCCCTAAATTGCCTTTCTTTTTCCAAAAGGTAAGACTGGTCCGGGGCCACTGTCCCCACACACACAGACTAAAGGTGGCCCTGGACATATAACTTGATGGGAAGTATGCTAAAATGGCATGCATCGCAGCTGCCAGGTTAGACGAGTGCATGCAGGTTCAGCCAGCCATGAAGGTGCTGTAATATGTTTAAAAGCTGTCATTGCTTGTCAGTGCACCAAGGATATAACACATTGGGACCCAGATCGGAATAGTTCTGCCAAATTACAACACAGAAACATAGAATTTGACAGCAGTTAAGAACCATTCAGCTTTTCTAATCTGCCCATTATTTGTGCTGTGAAGACTTTGGCCTTGGTCCTCTCACACTTCTGCTGGGGGACTGTTTATCCACCACCCTCTCGGTAAAATAAAACTTCCCTACATTAAATCTAAGCCTCTCATCCTCTAGTTTTAGGTTATGATCTCTTGTTCTAACATTTCTCTTCTCTTACATTGTTTAGTGATGCAGTACATGACAGTCTGACATTATCTCTTAACGTAAAAAGAGTGATCTCAATAACCAACAACTTCACCAGAAGGGAAACAGGGCATCGCTCAGTGTGCTCACACAGTAGAAATGCCTTGAAGAATAACAGTTCGCCTAACAAGAAACAAAACTTTTTACACTTTTAGCATCAATTCCTGATTCACAGAAGTTTGATTACCATCCTAACATCCAAATTAAATATGTTAAGTACATGAGATTACACGCACAAAAAATGTATTCCAACCCTCAATCGGACAATTAATATCCCAGGATTTAGTCTTCTCACACACTTAGAACTTGGGTCTGTTTACACAATCTTGACAATATTTATTCTCTATTTACCTAAATGAGGTAATACCAGGATATTTATTGCTCACAATGACTAAATATAGACTTTTCCTGAGCACTCACAGGACCATAGTGGGAGGTTTTGCCATAATCTACATCTTTAAACTGACAAGCCGGAGAATTCCTAATGAATGCCTCTTTTCATCTGAATGTCTGTGTGTATTTGACAGTATAAATATTTAGCCATATCGGAGTCAGCTTGTGATTTTACCCAGATGGACTGATTGATGCCTTGATTTGACGTTGCCAAAGACAGTCCGTGCTTTTATATAAGCAATTCTCCTCTTACTTCCTACAAAGCAATTAGATGCCCAAACCTAGCAACCTAAAGCAAATGGAAATTCTTCTCTTATCTGTCTGACAAGTCGGGTGGGATAAATAAAATATTGTCTTTAAATTATTACTGCTTTGCTCTCATGAATCATTGGATTAAAGCTTTCGCTTGTAGAGTACATATAAATTGCAGGGTTTCTTATGTCTGCAATTTGCAAGATCTCAAGCTAGAATAGCGGCTAATCAGTCAGCCCGCAATCACCTTAGGAAGCCAACCACCCTCTCTTGTCATTTTTGTAAATTACAAAGCAAAGGATCCAGTCTGATGTTTAGGCTCAATGGAGGCTTGTTGTCAATAACAAATTGCAGTCCACTTAAAACAACATTAGTTAAGGTTTAATCTCAGATCTAATCAGCTTTTTAAACTTTCAGACAGGATACCCAGAGTAATACTAAGGACGTGTAATAAATCATGCTCTCTACGCTGGGCGGGAACAAAGCACACATTTCATTCACACATTTCCCCGTTACATTTTCATCTACATTATTCATGGTTGAATAGTTTACTTAGAGTGTAGAAGTTAAGGGCACATTCCACCTTAAACAGCTTCATTATCAGATACCATTCTTACTTAATAAGCTGGAAGTATGTCCAGCAGAACTCTAAACTGGAGAGACTCATCACTCTAGGTATTTGGAGTAATGTCAGCAGATCCCTAAAGCGGAACCTGCACTTGAGGCACCTTTACAATATTTTGGGCAGTTTGTCAAACTTTTTACTGTGGGAGCCTATCGTGTTATCATACATCAGTGGGGGTAGTGTTTGGTAAATCCCTGATGTTTGCACTGGCTAAGATTTTCTAACCTTATCGATGTTAACAGAAGCGTTTGCTGGGGAGTCATGTTTTAGCTGCTTGACTTCACTGAGCATTGTGAAGGTTCTTACACATTGAAGTATTGATTATACAGGGTCAGCCCAGTCCTTTTTGCTGGATACATCCCTGGAATGGCTCATAATTTATAGTGAATTGAGGGAGTTAAAATCACAACTCTTCCTTTCGTGTATATAAGTCAATAGGTTTCACATAAGCTAAGGCATTACAAAAAGGGTGCAAAAATACACAAATTACATATAAAGAGTATACAGAAGAAGCGTGATGCTGTGATCCGGCAACAGAGGGAGGTCAACACTTTGGCTATTGCTGCTGGGCTTTAAAAACCTCTATACTGTCCTATAAAGCCTCATTTTCGAGATTACTCATTTACTCTTTAGGTCAGCTAGGGTCTTTATTCCACCTAGTAAATCTCACTTATACACAGCTGGATTACATGGAATGGAACATCAACAACATACACTTTCCTGTGAAAAGACTAAAATAAAACAAACAACCACGGGTGGATTAACAATGGGGTAAATAAGTGACATTTGCCCCAAGGACATTTAGCTTACATGCTACAGTTTGATTTGGCTGTGTAAGATGGTGGAAAATACTTTATGTCGGCTACCTAGTTCAGATCCCTAAATAACGTAACACCAACACACATTTTGAAACGCAGGTTATTATATCAAAGGCAAGAAAAGAGCTTTTACTTAGCTTCTAGTTGCTTGTAGACCACAATCGAGAGTACATTCCACACACAACAGCTACACATGACGACACAGTCTCATGTTCCAGCAGAGCTTTAAACTAATTACTATGCAACAGGTCTTTTTATTACTCCCATAATAGGGCTGTGATGGCGCAAGTAGATTCTAATTGGTCAATCGCCCAAGGTTTAAAAGCACTAAGTGTGTGTTAGCACGTGTGGTCAGCATGTGGTTATGAACCATAGCCCAAGGTTAACATGTATGTGGCTACTAAACAGTACAAGGAACGAAGCATTAAAAATGCATAGAAAAACAACTCCCATCACAGGCTGCACTGCTGGGTGATGTCACTTGATGTCAATGGGTGATGTCACTGCAACAGAGTTATCTTCAGAAACACAGTGTGACAGGCTCAGCCAGTAAGAAGCTCCTTTTGCAGTCACATGTTACAGTTAGTAAGAATGGAAGCTGCATGGCTCCATGCTTGAAAGAAAAAGGCAAGGCTCAGAGTTAATGTTTTAGGATTTCCAAGGCCTAAATCTATAGCCGTAGGAGCAGAGAGCAGCTTTTATTCATGTCTATGGAAATCAGTGTACATGCATGCCTGTATATATATGTGAGGATAGTCTATGGCTCTCTTATTTTCCCCTTACATAAGATTCCTGTGTATGCTACTGAATGGAATTTTCCAACTTGTTCCAAAAAGTTCCAGAACTGTAGAAAGAAAATGTAGCGACCCTACTGAGTAAAAAATGGCTTGATAACGCAATGGCCCTGTAGGGTCCATCTGTCTTTGGAAGAAGATCCTGATCTTGATTTGCCCCCGAGAACAACCAATTTTCACCTTATCACTGAAAAAACATACAGCAAAAAAACTGTTAATGATCTGCCTGGCCTGTTGTAGGGGGTATGTTGACCCGTAATATTTTTATGTATTGGAGCAATAAACAAGTAGCAGTCAAAACACCATCTTCTGTTAGCTGCACTGTTTATTTAACCTCCAACCCCAAGTCTGTTTTCTATTAACTCATCTCAGAACCTGTGCACCTATGCAATATGCAGCAAAAATGCTAGGAAGACATTTTTGTTGACACCGGTATCTAATAATTCTATGCCAGACAAGGATCTCTTATTCTGTCACATGTTAGGAGAAAGATCCAAACTCAGGAGCTGACATGCTTAATGTATTCCATGCAAAGTTGGGACATAATACCCTTTGGTGACCAGCCATCTGCCAGTACCAGACAGGCCTGCTGGTTACATTTGAAGCACAACAATGTCACTAATTATAGAAAGCTTCACAAATGGAGTGAATTCATGTGTGTGACACAAAACATAGAAAAAATAAAGCAATTTAAAATAAGATACATTATTAACAACAGGAAGTGTCCCATCCCACCCCTCCTTGGCTTACAGGAGATGTGTTTGGTGTTGATGGCTTGTACAAGGGTTTTAGTGGGTCTAACAATACCCCCCTTACTCTCATATGCACAAAGCATTCCCGCTCATTTTAAGGGGAGCACTTTCTTGCCACTGATTGGTTGCTTCAAACAGCGAGGAGCGATACGCAAACAGGACCACTCGGAGGCCAGTGTACTGCAGCTTCTTCTAAAAGTAAGTGACTTTTTTCTACTTTAATAAGCCTTTTTGTCGGTAAGGCAATAAGCAAGCAATACATGCACTGGTTTATAAATGTATGACCATAAGAGATGGTCACCAGCTAATAGTGTCACCTCTCCAACCTCCTACAAGCCTAAGCCAAAAATGCAATAGTATTATACCACAAATATTTAGGTAAAATAAAAACAACCTTACTTCAAAGTCTTTCATCTGCAACATAATGGCCTGGTAGTTAGGCCCGAGTGAAAAATGATCCCATCAGATCCGGCAAAGTTTTGAATAAACTGCATTGTTTCACAAAATATGTCATCAGGAAAAAATATATTAACTCTAATCAGCCAAAATGATGTGATTCATTACTTAATTTTCAGGGTGCCATGCTATAAATTATATCTCGGCTGCCACGGCTAATTTTGTTGCTGCATTCCAGATGACAAATGAAATGTCCAGGTGGCTACAAGTGAAAAGCTTCCATCCTTCTTCCAGAGCTGAATATTACTTACTTTAATGATGTATAATGGCCTGCAACAACACTTAACCTGTGCTTTAAATGGCAGCGCAAACTGTATATCTAGAATTATGAGAAAGAAAACAGCAAATCAAGCAAAGGAATCCAGGGTGTACATGTTAACTTCCCACATGCCAACATAATTTTTAACTCCTGTGATATATTGCTACAAAGCTTTAACTTCTATTTCTGCATTGTACAATAAAATGGGCGACTCAGGTACTTGGCATGTCACACAGCCAGAGATTATTTATTGCCTTGGAAAAAAAATAAAAAATAAAAAAAAGGTTCTTCCTTTAACAATCTACAGACTCAGACTATGTTTTATTTAGTTTGTCACAGACAAAATTCATGGAAAGACAGAGACAGATGTTTGTTCAGGGATATAATTATACATCACCAGGGGCCTCTTCTTTAAAGTCCTTAGTTAGAGTCTGATCTGAAGAGAGCCCTTTAAGAGTAGTGTACAGGGGAAATCCAAGTCTTTTTGTCTACTTTCCATTTATAAGGTATATTTACCTTTGGGGCCACCCTAGGGCATCACCCCACGTCACCTCCGCTTCAGTGGTCAAACCTCTGGTACACTAAAAGGCGTGTGCGCCTCTAAGGAACAGAGAGCTGCGTTATGATGTCATACACAGCAGCCAGTATCCTAAAGGCAATGCCTTTTAATGAAGTATATGCTGGCTCAGCACAGCCTCCATAACGTAAAAAGGTCGGCTGGGGAGATCAAACATTTCCCTTGTCATCGCCCCATTGTTTGGCAGGACACTGGGGGATATTATACCAGGGGGACTGCTGCCCCCATGCACCTGCCATGGTAGGTCTAGGTGGCCTAGACTGGGATACGTCATGGCTTTCCAGCCAATAGGAACATCCAGTGAAGCTGCCGCACTTCCAGTAATATAACGCCTTTAATTCTGCAGCAGCATCCCTTTGCTGATGTCATTACACACAAAGGAAAATATATTGGATCATCAGAACAAAAATCTGTACTCAAACAGGGCAGATTTCTATTGCAACAAAACTTCACAACTCCATGTGTCTATAAATCAGATTATATCATACATAGTGGGTAAGACCAAGGGGTCTTTTACTTTGATGCCTCTTGTTAGCTATTTACGCACCTAAGTAAGGCATTTTGTTAAGAAGAATTATGTATTTTATCTACAAAATATATTTCTAAACATATTTCCTGCTGTTGCTATACACATTGTCTTGTAGAGCATTTAATACACTCAAACCAGCAAACATTCGTAAGCTTGAGGGGTATTTGGGAGGTATCTATCTACCCATAAGTAATATACATAAGCACCTTGGTAAACAGAGAATGTATGTAGAACAATGCAGGCCCTCAAGATGACAACATTTAAAACATGAACTTGCAAATAAAAGCAAGTTACATGAGGTCATTATGAAATGCAGATGAGCCCTTTTCATTTTAGGCAGTGGTGTCTCTGCCTCCACCGATCTGCCTGACTTGTCCGTACACGCAGGATAACAGGATATTTCACCTTCCATCATGTATAATTCAAACAGAAAATCGAATGCAGACACAGAGGGAAAATGATATAAGCAAAGTGAATTTCAAAGAACTGGAGATAAAAACAAAACACATAAAAATGCTATTATACAATAAACAAATTTCACTAAATTTCATTAATGTGATAAAACAAGGTTCGGGGCAGTACACGTACAATTAAATTAGGGCTGCAACTAACGATTATTTTAATAATCGATTAATCGGCCGATTATTTTTTCGATTAATCGATTAATCGGATAAAAAAACAATATGCAAATTTTTCGTTTATTTAAAAGAATTTAATGAACTGGATGTTAAAAAACAACTTAAAATTTACATTAACATTCTTATTTTGTTATGATGTAATAAAAAACAATATTTTCAAAGTACAAGAACCCAAACACAATATTTATGAAACAAAATAACCCCAAACATTCTGAAAAGAGGTGGACTATTACTGTTCAAGAAACTTTGCCCCAGCACTTTGCACTTTGCACCCAGCACTTTGCACCCAGCACTTTGCACCCAGCCCTGGCACTTTGCACCCAGCACTTTGCACCCACCACTTTGCCCCAGCCCTGGCACTTTGCATCCAGCACTTTGCACCCAGCATTCAGCACTTTGCACCAGCACTTTGCACTTTGCACCCAGCCCTGGCACTTTGCACCCAGCACTGGCACTTTGCACCCAGCACTTTGCACTGTGCCCCTGCACCCAGTCTCTAACTCTGCCCTGCACCCAGCCCTGCCCCCACATTCTGCCCTGCCCCCACACTCACACTCTGCCCTGCACCCACACTCACACCCTGCCCTGCATCCCCACCCCCACTCTGCCCTGCACCCAGTCTCCCACTCTGCTCTGCACCCACACTCACACCCTGCATCCCCACCCCCACTCTGCCCTGCACCCAGTCTCCTGCCCTGCACCCCCCACCCCCACTCTGCCCTGCACCCCCACCCCCACTCTGCCCTGCACCCCCACCCCCACTCTGCCCTGCACCCACACTCACGAACCGCTCTGTGCGAATGGAGCCACTCGCACAGAGCGAACCGCTCTGTGCGAATGGAGCCACTCGCACAGAGCGAACCGCTCTGTGCGAATGGAGCCACTCGCACAGAGCGAACCGCTCTGTGCGAATGGAGCCACTCGCACAGAGCGAACCGCTCTGTGCGAATGGAGCCACTCGCACAGAGCGAACCGCTCTGTGCGAATGGAGCCACTCGCACAGAGCGAACCGCTCTGTGCGAATGGAGCCACTCGCACAGAGCGAACCGCTCTGTGCGAATGGAGCCACTCGCACAGAGCGAATCGCTCTGTGCGAATGGAGCCACTCGCCCAGAGCGAACCGCTCTGTGCGAATCGCTCTGTGCGAGTGGCTCCATTCGCACAGAGCGATTCGCTCTGTGCGATCTGTGCAGAATACTTACCTCCGGAACGCGTCACATCCGTCACGTAGCTAGAAGGCGGAGACGGCAGAGCATGTAGCAGAAGCGGGGAACGCTCGCGGAGGTAAGTAAAAGGAGCCGAGTGCTCCAACAACGAATTGATCACTCGATTAATCGATAACGGAAATCGTTATCGATGATTTCCGTTATCGATTATTATCGATTTTATCGATTCGTTGTTTCAGCTCTAAATTAAATTAAATATAGAAAAAATTATTGCACTTGGGCGCTCAGCGGGAAAAATAATGCACGTCTTCCTCCTCCACATCCAAGAAGACATCACGGTGACATCACAAGTGGGCACCAACAGCAATAAACGCTACTGATATATTATTTTGCATATGGTGTATTCTCTGGTGGCTCGCTACATTAAATAAATAAAACTACTTAGCCTTATTCCAAAACAACCACATAAAAATGCAGCACATCCGCCATGTTCTGATGATGATGTTTATGTAACATGTCCGCGGTAACTAATGTTCTGCCATTAAAATGCAACCTGCCTAAAGAAAGTTGATGGAAATTGGGCTAAGCAAGTAGCGGCTTGATTAGAATCATAGTGAGGATACTTAGAGTTGTAGTCTGACATAGAGAGCACCAAGAAATGCAGGTGGGTGATATAGCATTCTTCACGTCCCACAAAAGATTAATAGATTACTATTAAAATCAAAGCTTATGCAAGAAAATCAACCAGAGGGAAGCATGTTTTAAAAGAAAGGCATACAAATAATCACCATTCAATATCAAATGTCATTGCCCATTGCAAAAATAGTTACTTTATCTCTTTTGTTTTCTTTTAATGACACCAAAAATCCAATGGGGGGAAAAAAAGAAACCTTGACATATGAACAAAAAAAAAACCCTTGTCCTTTTGAGACATTTTTGTTTCAGAATCTGATTAGTTCGCATACTGCGGTACTAGGTATGCTACTTTTGCCAAGGGCTAGCTATTATTATTAACATCATTTGTCTGAATCATTACACTGCACCTTGGTTCAGCAAACACTACGAAGATGGCATGGTAATAAATGACCGCAGGATTCTTTCCTGCTTCGGCCTGGTTTTATCAGCCACCGTCTCCACCGTCAGCTCCATCTCTCTGAACCTCTCTGAATCCCCAAAAGGGACGGGGTGTCTATTTGTTTTCCAGTAGGTTACCACTTTGTCTATTGTTGTTTGCACTAAAGGGTAGGAATTCAATTCATTCTTGTGACATAAAAGCACTTATACAGTAAATTTTTTTGCCCTAGAGAAAACAGAAAGTTGCAGAATGTGGACTTAAGAAGTGCAGCTCTATCGCGAACGTGATGGCGGCTTCTCAGCCAGTTTATTTCGGAAACAAGTCAGATTTTATTTTTCTTCTTTTCACCACCTATGTAATCATACCCAAGCTTATAAACTGGCATTAACCTTTCCAAATTGCTACTTAGCAGGAACGGCGTGATTGCGCAAGAGGAAGTTCACAGATAAAAGGGTTAGAGCGTACTTTCTAAGGCAAAAAGGCCAATCAGTGCTGCGAAGGAAAAAATACACCGGAGTATAAAGGTTGACAGAAATTGGTGATAGTTATAGGGAGATGTTGAAAGCGTTATTTTTCGAGCTCTTGGAAAGATTACAAATAAATAGTATGGCCCCTAAAAGGGAATATGTTATAGTTTTTGTTTGTTATCTACCTCTTTAAGTATATAGCAGTGTCAAGGTGTCCAGTGTTATTGCAAATGTAAGTGTTATTAGTTGTTATTTTGCTCTTAGTGCGTTTTATCTACCTGGAAAGCTTGGTTTTAGGGATTATATTTTAAAAATTCAGCAAGTCGTGTGCATTTTTTTTTGCACATCGGTACATCATCCTGTTAAATCATTTCATTTGGTGGTGCGCCGTAATTAAAGGGCAGTCGGAACTATTTTGTCAGGATTCAGTTCAATAGTATGTATTTCACTGGCTTATGTTGTCCCAGTGTATGGATGGATTCAGGGTGCGAGTGGGACGGACAGGGGGAGTCTGTAAGGACATCATCGTGGACAGGGAATTAAGATTAGATATTAATTTGGTGCAGAGGCATTAATAATAAGCGAGCAAGTGGAGTTGGATTGTTCTTGACAAGTCTAGTTAAAACTGTTGTAGGTCACCAGGTGTCCTCTTAGTAGACCATATGCCTGTGCATCTATCACCTGCTGAATAGTGTATGGATTTATATCCTAGTTTAAACTCAGGGATAGCTTTTTATAATTCTGCTTGAGGGTCATATAGTGAGCATATCATATTGTTTTCAAGTAACAGTGCCTTACAGTATAAGCCCTCCTCAATCTCCATTTATGGTTGCCCTGGTTGCTTCATCAAGGGTAGGGTAGCTTAGACCTCAATGTATAATTGTAGAGGCTTAGAGTATGAAAATACGACTCATCACAAGATAGACAGCTTGTTTCCAAGAGCCCAAGAGACAGAACCATGAACACTGGCACCAGCATGAAACAATATTCAATACTTTGCTCAGAATAAACGGCACTATATTGATTCTCTTATTTGCCAAAACTTCTATTTTCCATAAAATATTTTAAGCGGGATCAAAAACAAACAGCTTTATTATTTATTTATATCAAACCATAACAGAGCACTAAAATGAAGGGTTATCTGAGCTTGTTACATTCTTCACCTGTCATCGTCAATAGTATTTAAATAATCACCTACGTGTACTAAAGTGCCGACACACCACACAAGTAAACAGTGGCATTACGAGCATTGAGATACTGAAATAAAAAAAAACAAGGGTCCTGTTGGAACAAGCTACCGTTGTAAAGAAGTGAGGATATAATCCCTCCAATTTAGCGGTTAATAAAGTAAGGAGGAACGGCCCTGATCACTTCTCCGTGTGCAGTGACTGTGTGTGTATATGTCGTTTAGGAGACATGGTATAACATTTCTATGGACAGCTTGTTTGTTTCTCCCATTTGTGCCTGAACTCAGTGACCAATTAGGTAGCACACTCGACTTGTACTTTGGCTTCTCACACACTTGGCTGCTTGCTCTGTCACAGCTTCCCACCCACCAATATTCAGATGAAGTTTGTCAAATGTATTCTCTATACTGCTGTAGTATCTCACATGTTCCCTCTGCAAAGCTGTCTCTGATATACCTGGGGGTGTCTCTTACATACTTCTCATCTATCTCAAAAACTCAAGATTTTATGAAAGTCGAGATTTTACAGATAATGCTCACGGTAGAAGCACACCTTCTAATATTTCAAAATGGGAAACTTTATTTTATTAAAATTTTTATTACATTTTATTTAAACATTTTAATTCCTGAACACATTTCCTGCTGTTGATATAAACATTAGTGTGACTTTTAGGCCTGTGCAACACTGTAGCTCATACCCCGCAAACTATCAGAAAACAGAGACATTTGAGGTGAATCAAAGGACGTTGAGTCTTAAAGATGCACCATCCCTCCTAAACAGATACACATGGATGATATGTAAATGGCTACAATTAATAGGCGATGAAAAACTAAGCAGATGTATCCAAGTATAACAATGCCCTGAATTTCTGGGACAGGGGATTTGAGCACCTTGGACAACACCTTGGACAGCAAAAGCAGGAATGTGGGACAGACACCCGGGACAACAGGACGTCCCCTCCTCCCCTAAAAAAGGGAGGTATATAAATAGGTATATTCCCCCCCCCCCGATCATGTCTACACAGGAGGTGCAGCATTGTAAAGATACTCATATATGCTAAAAAGGTACAATTCCAAAACCACACCTTTAACCACTACATTTCACTGAAGAAATTCTACGTTTATGCAGAGAAATCAATGGCCTGTGTATTCATTCAGACAGATCTCAATTGAATTCATTTTCTGCATGTACGGTTAACACATTTCCCACAAATCTCTAGGCCCAAATTAAATCTGAATGAAAAGACACGTGGATTTGTCAGCCCTCACATGTATGAGCACATTATTCCGTGGCACGGTGAGGATACACATTTGTTTTACTAACCCCATTCGCTACACAAAGCTAACCAAAGATATGTAAACATTCAGTCCTAGAGGGAATTTAAGTTATGTAAATGTGGAAGTCCATTTAAACAGTTGACTTTCACTGCAGGCATAGTGCAGTCATCCAGATATTCTGTAGAAATTTGCTGCCAATCTCACAAACCCCTCATCAAAACCTAGCTAAAATAAACTTCCTTTATTTGTGAGCCACACGTTGCAAAATACTTAAAAAAAAAGATGGATTTCAGATCCCCTAATTGTCCATATTATTCTTCAAAAATGATCTTGTGTATAACATTCCCTGTTATTAACGTACAATATATTTGTGCCAGAAGTTAAGAAGCTATCACTTAAAAAGCACTGGCTAATCTAGCTTGTTCGGAGATGGATTTTTAATGAAAGTTTAATGAATGATAAATACTTGTTTCTTGATAAATGTTTAATTATGCCAATAATTACCAACTGCTGAAAACCACTGTTGTGTTAATAATGGCATTTTAGTATACAAGCTATTCAATGAGTCACATAGCTATAAACAGCCCCGCATTCTTCTGGGTAATGCAAATAAAAAAGCAATGCAACTAAAATATTTCATAAATGCTAGATGCTCTGCATGTATAGATAATTTTATGTGCGCTTATTACTGCTTTGTACATTAATGTGTTTAACTCATTGAGTGCTAGTGGGGTGTGCAAGCTACCAAGCACAGAACCCTGTAGAAAAACGTTACACTGGATGAACCTAGCTGCCGCAATTTCATTCAATAAAGACAGAGGTGTGTGAATTAAAGTAGATATTTAATGGTGCTTTCGTTTTTTTTGTTTTTTTTTACCCAATAGCCAAGGCACCCAATAGTGCTGACAGTCAACAAAAACATGGTTCTGTGCGAACTTTGCACTTAACCATGCCTCTCCCAAGCACCTTACCGTGTCAACAGGTAATGTAGGAGTGGGGCCCAGAGATGTCAGAGTTTGCTAGGGGACTTAATAACCCTAGGGTAAGGCATATTCCCAGGGGCAGGAGAGATGCAGTTCCTATTGGGCCTACAGGTTCATCTCTTCCCGATGATGCGGTGCAGGAGAGGAGAATGTTCTGTGACCACCATAAGTTCCCTTTATCTCCTCTCCTAAAACAGCTATGGAAAAGGGTAGGGTTATATAAACTAGACTTGTGCAAATAGACTAAAAACAATTTGTACAAATGTTTTGTTTTTGGACAACGAATTTAGTTTCTTGCCCCTTTTCGGTTCGGACAAAAATTTAAGGGCATTTTACATTCGGAAACAAACTTAATTGCCACTCACCCTCATTTAAGCTTACATGCTTGTTCACACTTTTTCTTACTCACACTCTCATTCATGTACTCTCACACTCTCATTCAATCTCTCTCACAATCTCTTTGTATGTCTCCATACCTACCAAACCGCTCTGCTTCTTTTGCATCTTCTTGTTATTCAGTCTTCTTTCACTGCTCCTTGCGTCTTCTTTCTTTGATCGCTTCTCTATGGACATGGCCCCCCAGTGCACTTTTTCAAAAGGAAGGAGCCTCCAGCCACACCCTCTGACTCGTTTCTCCAATCTGGGGAGAGTGTGTGTCTGGAAGCTCTGCGAACTGACAAATATTTTAAAAATTTTAAAATTTGTATGAATCCGAATGCACAAGTCTAATTTACACAGTGAATTTATTTAAATAGTTTTGCCGACAAAAAGGATTTTTTTTAACTTATTTTGTTTAATAATGCTATGAACCTGTGACCTTTTTTATTGGACATCATATATTTAACAAGAGAATGTGGACTACATTTCTTGACGTGGCAGAAGCATATCACAAGACTGACCATGACAATCATTGCAATAATATGCAATAAAATGTGGTGTAGGAAGCAGGGGTGATGGGGTGGACAGACCCCCTATGACCTTATTTTTCCTTTACGCACAGGGATTTCTATTTCAAGGTACACACGATCCTTAGAGAGCATTGCAATGCATCTTAATCAACATTACAAATGAGATACCTCTACATACACAGGGAAAACATAACTGGCACCAGACTAAATATTACGTCCACCAGTCATTATTACAAATAAAAAGTCGAGCTCAGATCCGGAAAGCACGAAAATTGACATACAAAAAAAAAAGTTATGCCATACCAAACTGAAAGAAGACGAGAAAAGCAAATTTGTGTTTTATTATTTGGCATTTCTTTCTTTACAATAAATCTGATCAAGTGATCAAGAAACCCAAGGTCACAAATGAATTAGTGACACAGCGGTGACATTATTAACACTGAAGAATCTGGTTTTAACATTGTTAACAGTAATTTTGAAGCTATTCTGGGTTCTACTGTGTCTATGGTAAAATACATTTATTAGACGTGACTAATGCACTTTGTCCTGTATTAATCAAAGTGATATGCTGTGTGGTCCATGAACACTGAGCTAAAATGCCTATTACTTATATAGGAATTACAATGTCATGAATACAGCTCTCCTTCTGCTCCTCTACATGGCTACGATAATCTATGGCGGTAACATCGTTGTTGGTTTTTTAAATGCACAAATTACTCAAGATATTACATATGAATTATCGCCGGTCATTTATCTAATTATTTAGCTTTACATATTTTATTTATTTTGTGTACATAACACTTCTGGAACGGGTTAACAAAATTGTTTATAAAGAACAGCCATGTTGCAAAGGAGCAGAAGGAATTCCAGGTGAAAATGCTAGCCAATGGCACAGCTGATGTAACGCAAGCAATAGCACCTTCAAGAGGCAGTTTCATCAACGTCAATGCTCACGGAAAAAAAACAGGCTTATCATATAGCTTGAACTCGTGGTATGGGTACTTTCCATTGTAAAGGTGTTTGGAAGCTCTCATACTTCTACAGGATGTTCCCACCCTCCAGACTCGGCCTTCCCAAAAATCCACAAACCCGGATTCATTGGTCCGATTTAACAGGGTTCACCTTCTCCCTCCATTGTTGTATGGCCATGGCTACTCACTAAAGGTTAGACAACAGGGCGAAATGGCTTCTGCTGCTAATATAGTTCTGCTAAGTGGCTGTTTTACTCCAGATAATGCCATTTTTACAGTTCGATGAATGTGCTTTTGTGGTACCAGACCGATAATTAGTCTATACATGAGAATACACCAAGCTTGATATAAAAATAAAATTAATGCAAACTACCGTATTAAATAATACTCTTATGAAGACTCTTTGTTCCTAATTACTGCTTGGCAATATGAACACAACTAATATGTCCTAATAAGAGATTTCTGTACATTAAACATTATGTGTACATTTATACGTATAAGCTTTTCAGCTTTTATAGTGTGTCATGCTGCGAGCTGAGTTATTGAAAGCGTATATTATGTTGCATAGGATCGGCTTTAAGTATACGTTCGATTTGACAGTCTGACTTCCTGACATCGTATTATAATTGCATCATAAAATTCAGCACTGCACGCCGGGCAGGTTAGCAATCTTACACGTGTGATGTGATATCTGTAGTGTGACATGGCTAAACGACCAGGGATGTTCCTAGCGGTCCGTGCTCTGGTGCTGGTCATCTATATGACATTAAAATAATTAATACAAGCAGATTATTAAGGTGTAGATGGAGTAAAGACCAAGGCGGGATATCACAACCTTCTGTTAAATGCTATTCCCATTAGGGCAGGCTCACGGTAACATATTTTTTTGGTCCTGCATTATGAGACTAGACTTTACAGGTTTGAATATTAAACCCCATTAATGTTTCAATGAATCACTTTTATTTCTAGAGATGGGAGAAACAACGTTTCAATGGATTGAATCTGATATCAATTGTTCTACATGAAACAATCTAAGATCAACCCAACAGCTCCTACATAAGCAAAGGAACCCACTAATGAATGAAAGTGGACAGGCATGGCACAGCTAGTCAAATACCCCGAAAACAACCTCCATGGCTATTCGCTGTCATTATGCACAATTACAAAATGGCAATTGTAAAAGTACAAAATAGCTTTAAAATAATTTCCAATGGTTAACAATAGAGAGTTGCGCTTGTGTATATCCCATGCATCCGCTCCATAACAATCAACCCAAGGCATGCGGTGCGAGCGGCTACATTAATAACATTATGGAGATATTCAAATTTTCTGTCTTCAACTAAAGAAAGATTGAATGCCCTGGTGTTGTGTGGCCAAGATTGAAGAGGTGTCTCGCTGACATTGTTCAAAGTTTATGAAAATATATGGATGCTCAAATATCATTGGCTTGGCGCCTTCGACAGACTGTGGGTTTATGAGAAATCAGTCTTTTAATCAAAATGATTGAGTGCTTTAAAGCTGTATCCAAAGATATCAGTTAATATCCACAAAATGTGCTATTTCTCCGAGCCTTGCCAAGCTGTGCATATTGCGGTACCTTTGGAAAGTGTTAATTTGTACGCTCCAGATTGAAAATTGATCTGGAGGTTCGGAGTTTGTCAAGCAAAAACATATGGTTGTGAGCTCTAAGCATGCTACGTGACAGTTGTTGAATCCGTCACACATGCAAAGTTGATAACCGAGGTGACACATACGCAAATAATTTGCTTGTTTAGCAACAATTCAAAGACTCATTAGTCATGTAAAGAAAAAAAAAATCTTTTTTAATGATAGGATAAAAATCGCTTATGTCACACACTCTAGCACAAATTAAATAAAGACTGCAATTAAGGAAGAGCAAAAAAAATAAATATATTAAGTAACCTGTTAAACCCTAGAGAGTTGTTTTAACCTTTCGGGGGTTGAAGATTGCTCGGCAGCCGAAGAGGTTAATGCAAACAGAATAATATGGTATTTTCACATAATTATTAAACCAGATGGTGTTTTCTCCTTAATTCTGCCATCAGTCTGGGAGTTTGATGTCTTACATCTGTACTTAGTGAAATAAATTTTGTCACTGACATTATTTCAGTTTTCTTCAAATATTTTAATCACTTTTACACCAAGATTTGCAAACATCTGCCGCGGCGGATGCATGTGAGAAGGAATTGTTGGAGAGAATTCCTCTAAGAATACACATTATTATCCCAGATTTAAAAGTTTGAATTTATCACTGCTGCTGATCTAGCCGCTGATTCTTTTGCCAACTTATATTGTGAATGCAATACTCCCCACCGAATATACACATACAGATAAATACATGCAAGGTGCCAGAGCTTTGAACAGAACACCACCAGCCACATGCATATAAAGGGTCATCACAGCTGTGTCAGATACCTACATTATGGAGGGGAGATAACTCAGCCTTGTAACACATTTTCTGTCATATTGTGATACTGTAACAGTTCTACAACCTGCATAAGTGGGTCCTCGGTACAACACACAGACCACCCTCTAATGTAAATTGTGTATGATATCTGCCGCCTCTTGTCTTGTGCTCATAAAAACATAATTTTATGCCAAGCAAGTGTTCCTTATATGTTTGATGGAAATAAAATGCATGTAACACACTTCAGGAATTTCAGAGCTTCTGCAGACTCCTTACAGGACGAGTAATTCCAACTATTAAACAGAAAGTCTACTGTCCTCAGAGTCCATCCCCTGTCATCTACAACCATCTTAACGTCTACAAGTATAAAAACAGATCCTTCCTTTAGAAAAGATTAAAAAAAACACATAGGCAGCTTTACACACACACACACACACACACACACACACACACAAACACACACACACATATATATATATATATCTATATATATATATATAAACCAATGTGCAAACCATTTAAAATGGAACAATTAAACACGAAAATTGCAATGGTTGATATGGTGATTGCACTACATTTACCACTTTTTTTTTTACCTAACCTAAAAAAATTATTTCAGGGAGGTGGCTTCACCTTTAAAGCCAACCTACCAAAAAACTGATAGGCTAGTTAGCACAAAGAGAGACCAATCAGGACAGACCACAGAGGAGGACCAGACCACAGGCATACCCGAGCACAGATTTCTTTTGCGACAGAGCGAGTCAAAATGTAACTTTCTCCCACGCTTGCTCTATTGCCGGGATGTCTGTTGCAGTTTGTGGGCGTCAGGGACCTGCTATTAAAATGCCGGAGACTCCCGGAACTATCGGGAGACTTAGAATGTCTGCTTTAAACTAAATTGTTACATAGACTTATTACAACACCACATTCATAGTAATTTTCCTAGGGGTGGCTTTCTATGCAATTATATAAGTCCATGCTTAGCCAAATATGTGGCATGTAAATGTATTTATCTTTTTTTATTATTATTTATTTATTTTTTTAACTAGACATCTCAACAAACATCAAAGATCTCACACTACCGACAGTACCGCATTGTCTGCAATGAGCTTCTCCTGTGGCAGTGAAATTTGCTAATGTCAGACATTTAAATTTGATTTTATTTAAAATGTAGAAATTTATTTTTTGGCAAACACTGGGCAGTGATTATGAGGTAAGCTCACTAAATGTGTACATACATTTAAGCAGTTAGTGATCATCCGGAGAGCTTACCTTCTTGTAAGTTTGGCATGTGGTCTTCATTCTTTGCAAAAGTCATTAAATTGAGCCAATTATTTATTACAATTTAAAGCTACATTAAACACAAAAAATATCCAAATTAACATATTATTTCAGTAAAATCAAGAGGTATTTCTAAAAACAAACAATAACTAGGGACCGATTACTCAGTCCCCTTATACTCTAAAGGGTGGTCCCCCCTCCTGTTAAATTGTGTGTTCTCATAATGGCTACAAATAAGTTAAAACAATGGAACAAATTCATTCTGAAAGACAAATGCTCTTAAACTTCCTTTTTTGAATAAAAAGTCTGAAACTAAATTAAAATTACATTACCATTCCAAACACAAGGTAAGTAGTAAATTAGACTGAAATTGATGAAAGGTGTCATTCTGTTTGCTTTTGTTGATGTGCGGCAGAATTATCAGCTCCAGTATAATTTCCCCATAAACATTACTGCTCTAGTTGTGTACCTCGTAAACAGATGTAGGCGAGTACTTATGCGCGTTTGACAACTCTATATGGGGATGGAGGTACTTGGCTTTCGATGATCTGAACTGCAGTTGCTCTCAGATATATATCGCTTGAGCAGGCTATAAAATACATAACAGGCTACGGATCTCTGGGGTCAGACATTTATAGAAAACCCTACATTAGGCCACCTTTTCATACTTAACAAGGAACAATTTTTTTTAGATATTCCTGTAATATAATGAGTTGCAGACCCCTCCAGGACTTAAAGGGTCAAACAGATGTATTTTTTTTTCCATAACACATTATGTTATGGATATTCAGTAATGATGTATATTTGTGTCACTGGGTTCAAGACTCCTTTTACAGTTTCCCAGCAATCTAATTATTTAATCTCTTCTATCACTGGTACACATAAAGGCCATTGTTTTTAGAGGTACATATTTCTTATGGTAGTTTTATTGTAGGGGATTATTCAAACTAAACCTAATAATGAATGTTTCAGGACAGAGGTGGTTAGATTTATATATACACATTTAAACTAGCATCTTTTAACATCTGCTTAAACAGATGATATAGATCGGCAATAATGCATACTGGTTAACCCCTGCTGCACCTTAAATGTGGGTTACAAAGAAGATGCAAGTTTTTGGTGTGGCCCGTGAAAACTGAAGACATATTGCCATGGTCTGATCCACTTGATGCACACATGGACAAAAATGTAGGTAGCATTGAAAGACCACCCCAGTGTTCCAGGGAGCCCTCTAAACTAACAATGCATTTAAAAGTACTTTGTAAGCACTTTCATATGCAATGTTTAAAAATGAAAAAGAAAAAAAAGCTAGAGCTGCAGTTCTTAACCACCACCCCCCCATGTCCGGACATACCACAACGCTGATTGGTTGATTGAAATCAATTTTTAAGGACCATGCCGCTATCAAACGCCTTATGGCGCATGTGATGGATGGAGTGTCCATTTATGTATCAAAAATGTTAAGGGCATGGGCGTAGGAACCCCTAAAAATCTGGGGGGGGCATTTTCCCCCATCAGATCCCCACTTTCTCCCCCTCTACCCCTTTCTCACACTATCTACCCACTCCCTACCCTCCCTTCTCACACTAGCTACCCCCTCCCTACCCTCCCTTCTCACTAGCTACCCTCTCCCTACCCTCCCTTCTCACTAGCTACCCTCTCCCTACCCTCCCTTCTCACTAGCTACCCTCTCCCTACCACCCCCTTCTCACTAGCTACCCTCTCCCTACCGCCCTTTGTAGTTCACTTACCCTGCAGTCCTGTGGTGGGAGCGCGAGGCCTCTGTCTCGCTGCTCTGCCGCCATACTCATGGCTTCACTGCTGAGCACCGCCATATGATGTGATATGCTGGCGCTCAGCGTGAAACGCCGGCACCGAGACAGATGCCTCATGCTCCCACCACTGCAGTCGGGGCAGCGCTAAGGCAGGCAGCGGCGGCGACGACGACAGAGGACGGCTGCTGAAGACAACCGCTTGGCACCCCTCTCTCTCCTCCTGCGGCGTTTCTATTGGGGGGTTCCTACGGCCCTGGGGGGGATTTCTTCATTATCGTCCCCCCCCGCATGAGTTACTGGGGGGGATCTGTCCCCCCCGGTTCCTACGCCCATGGTTAAGGGTACATAAATTAAAGTATTTTTTTAAAAAAATGGAAAAAACTAAATTGAAATAAATGTTACCATCTAAGGTAGGTGTCAGAGTAAACCGTTAAGCTATGCATGACTGCAGTGGAAATGAAAGATCATACAATGATCCATGGTAAATACTTGTTCTCAAAATGTGAGAATCATATAAATGGAGCACAGAAAGCCAGTGTAAAGTGTTCTGCGCTCATCATCAGTTTCCTGAAAAATGATCTACAGCTTTTCTGCCTCCTCTAGCACAGATTTGATAGACTTGGCAAAGATCATCAGTTTACGGTCAATTTCTTCTCTAGGCTGTAGACAGTATAAAAAAGTTAAAGAACTAAAACAATTGCTTTCACTTACATCTTTCCCGATTACTTTGATAGCTAGGGAAGTTCTGAAGCGGTAAAATCTGTCACATTATAAAAACATGTCTCTTTAAACTGCTATGTGAAATAGCTGTAATTGAAGTGATAAATCTACTAGGGTTTTTTTTTTCTTGCGATTCTTTTGATGAGACCTCTAGTAGTTAATTAGAAATTACTCTCCAACCGTGATCTGCGAGAAAAGGCATCTCCATTATCTGCTGTCAATCAAGTTGCACTGGTAAATCGCTCAGCTGTCAATCTATGTGGAGTCTTAAACTTGATCAATAAAATAGTACACAGTCAACATTTAATTTCCTTTTCAAAGTTTAGGGAGATAGGAGATAAGCGGATATGCTGAAGTTTGCAGAAGGCAGAATAAAATAAGATGTCAGTGGAAATATTACAAGAACATGGCATTTAAGAGATCACAAAAACCTCTTGTATAATTGTGGGAAAAACACCAAAACATATTAAAGAGACACTCCAGCCATCATATGTACTTTAATGCATATGATAGCTGTGTTGTTCCCTTTACATTGTTTGTCCATTTTCAGAAATGCATACAGGGTTTTGTAAAATCCTTCCATATGCATTTGGTCCTCTCCACACTTCCCGCTAAACGCATTGCCAGAGATGGGTTCGGCTGAACACATCTCCCTGCAGGTGATGTACCGTATTTGCTCAAATATAAGAAGTTTCTTTCCCAGAGCAAATGCTCTTAAAAAATACCCCTTGTCTTATATTTGAGGTCGTCTTATAATACTGACTATACAACCTCCGCTGCTGCCTGACACTTCTCCGTGGCTTCTATGATGTAAAATTAAAAAAAGGAAAATCATGGTTAAATATCCTCAGTAAACAAGGGGTTAAAATATGTGCATGACTATTTAAGTATATTTTTTATGCTTAGATGTTTTTCAACAGTGTTTTTCCACACTGCCCCCCTTATTTTTGCACCACTTGTGGTTGCGTTAAACACCCAATAAATGAGGGTACTCTTATGTGGCTAGTATAGCGCATAAACACTTTGCCAAGCAGGAGACGTGGCCACTCCGCGGCATGTTAAAGCTGAGTGACATGATGTGTTGAGATGCACCCTTGCTGTGTCTCTACTTTTGCACCCGACCCCAAATACAGCATCCCAATGTAGACATCTGAAATGTTGTGGGTGTGGGTATTGTACAGATAGTAAATAACTGGGTTATTTTGTTTGAAGAACAAAAAAATACTGTAAATAAGTCAAAACCAGTACCAGCACATAATCAAATTTCGTAGTTTTCTAAACCGTCCCCATCTAGTATTTATGTATTTATTAAAAATCCTTTTAATATGATTTTGTACCCACTCTCCATAAACACAGTGATATATCTTCCTTGTCATAATGTGTTGAAAGTGAATATTCAATATCTGAGCATACAGATAAAGTTTGTGTAAGGGCCTCGACTAAATCAGTTTGCATGCTGTAATTGAATATAAACCCAAAGGCACGCAGACGCAGAACAATAGCTGTGAGGGGAATGGCAAGGCCCTTTGTCTTAAGGCCTAGGAAAGCATTGGAAACCAAATATAATAAAAAATGAAAATTCAGGTGCAAGCATTATACATTTCATACTGAATAATTATTTCTGTACTGCCCGCAAATCCTCTCTGGTAAGCTGTGCATCTAAAACTCATCGAACTGCCAAGGGGTAAACGTACCTCCATCCATCATGCAGCCACTTGACAAATACATTCCATAATAGAAGTTTATTTTTATGGGAGGCTGAATCAAGGACTTTCCCATGCATACAAAAACTTGTCAAAATTATTTATGAGTCTTGCTGAGACACACAATATGTCATATCAAACTCCTATTTTCCTTCCGAGCACAGACTGTCAATATCTCTACTACTATCAATAATATGGAACACTGCTGTTAAAGGCCCTCCGGAGTTTGAGGTCATTTGCCCATCCTTGCCTGCTGCCAAAAACTGCTTGTAGCTGCAATGCAGTTAAAAAGAGGTGTATTTACAACCTCTAGTTGGTATATTTAAGAGAAGAGCATGTGGATATATTCAAAAGCCCTTGCAACGCAGTATGCGGGCTCATCAACAAGAAAAAACACAAAGAATTCGGACATATTTTAGAGGTGAAAACACAAAGCATGCAATTCTATCAAGTGTTTCTTCAGATAAAAAAAGAGACTCAAACATGTCAAGGAATATTTCAATAGTCACCAGAATGAGGAATCTGCACACACACCAAAGGAACTCAGGTGCTTAACTGTGCCAGGAAGGGCCAGCTCCTCAGTAGATCAAAATTAATAAAAGCTCCAGGCACTCAAGGGTTCCAGCTCAGGCAGATTTATTGAAGGACAACAGCAACAACGTTTCGACCTCACAATGAGGTCTTTATCAAGGAATATTTCAAGACTGATATGAAAATTGGACCAAGACCTCCAAACACAATATATATATATATGAAATAAGATGGGAAGAACCTGCCTATTTGGCTATTTGATCCTCAAACACTAGGCCACAGGAAGCCCTGCTCCGGGCACGGTTCATCTTATTATAATTGAGTAATGGTGTCCCATGTCAAGAAAGATTTTGAACACAATTGTTCTTTTTGCCACATCACGGTTAGCAAACACATAGTAAAACTGGGTGCCTGTTAAATACCCAAACGATTTCTCAGATAACCTCCTAATTAATTGGACTAGGAATGCTTAGACGTTAAGATGCTCTTTTGGTAAATGAGATATAAGAGTACACAATTCTTTTTAGCTGACTTTGATGCCAATGGTAGAGGCATGGAAGATCCCACATTCTCACTTAATTGCTCAGCTCTTGCAAGGGCTGTTTCTGATCATTCACTGAATTGTTGAGTTGATGGGATTTGTGTAGCTGGTTATAAATTGATAATCTAAATTAATTCATTCAAGCAGAAATCGATTTTGTAACTCCTTGAGAGCTTGTAATAATGCTTACCTCCTACTGCTAGCTGCATTCTCTGTTTCATAAACGCTGGTCTGAAACAGCTGGATTCAGGTGACCTGCTAGCTCATTAAATCTGTTACATGTTCATCCTAGTAAATGATATTAAGCAGAAATGCCCTTGCGTTGATTTTTTTCTTTTAATTTTATGACAGAAATAACCTAATTTGTAACACAAAATAACAATCTCCTTGGATTACCGTGCCTTGTTAAAATATTTTATGCATTTTTCATTTACACAGAGGTAATGGAAAAACACTTAAACTATCTGTTATTTAAACCACAAGAGATATGTTACTGAAAGTCTGATAGTTTCCAAAATGATTGCCTCCTCATAGTCTTTGCTTTATTTCTGTAATAAAAGGGGGACATTTCAATTCATAGGTTAGTAAATAAAGAACGATCCTTTTTTTTATTTTTTTTTTATTTGTTCTGCATTGCCAGAACTAGAATCAGATTGCTTGCTGAATTCATTTAGGAATAGGATCTCATTACTTTTCCGTCCTATTTTTAATGCGGAATTTCTAAATGTCCATTATGAATGTTCTACTTTCTCCATCTGCAGAGAATGGCACCTAATTTTCAACCCTGCATTAAAGGAATCATTTTCTATACCGTCCTTTCCGTCTTTAATGAAATAACGCAGGGTGAACATTTGAATTAAACCATGTCTTATGGATCAAAAGTAATTAGAATTGTCTATTATGCAAAAGAAATCCAGGATCAATGTTAAAACACATTTTGTAAATGACATACAAATGTGACTGCAAAATGACATTGATAAGCACGGTGATTTTTTTCGAATGACCGTTTACATTTTTATAAGGTAATACATCCAGTTAGTTGGGCTGTTAATGAGCTACTAAGCTGGAGGGCTAGTTAGAATCCACGTGATGCAATTTTTTCCAAAGAATGAAAAGGAATGGGTATTCGATTGGATTCTAACCAAGCAACGCGTAGAGCCAAGTGAAAATGTGAAACCGCAGGACGAAACAAATGACAAAAGGTGGATAATTACCTAAAATACACATCTTTTTGGCATGACCTGTGCAATGACTGCTGTTTGGTAAATTAGATAGGGAAGGAATATGAGTAAAATGTACAGACCTTGAGTAAAAATACCTACTAAGTGCTCTATGCAAAATCTCTTTTGTCTGTTCATCTATTAAAGGCCATCTTGCCTAAATAATTTTACATTGCATATGCTATACATATATATATGAATGATTATTAGCAATATTAATGCTTGAACTTGTGCTTATCAAGGCAACAATTGACTAATTCCATTTTAAACTTTAGGATTTTGAGCCCCCTTAATGTGAAACCAACAGAAAATGCACACAATTACCACTTTTTCATGAGAATTGTACCAGTTTTTATTGTGATAAAGGTGGTCCATTAAGGGCTGGATGAGAGACACTGTTGGATTGTGATTTTTAAACACCACGATATACAGGGCAACATGATACAAGTGCATTATTCCAAAAAGGTCAACAACACTCAAAAAATATAATATAATTTGACATAAAAGATGTTTGTGGTATCCTGTATTAAACATACATAGGAAGGAATCCAGGTGAGCTTTATCTTTGCACCACAAATCCTGGTCTAGAGACTCCCCCTTTTTTAACCACATTAAAGCAAATGTTAGTTTCAAGTAGGGTGCCAAGAGATGAAAAGAATAGTGGCATGAACACCTTACTCATAAACCTCCCAGGAAGGCTCCTCAAAACTCTGCTCTATTTCAGGAGTGGGGCCAGCTCTTGCTGCTCATGGGACTTGTGGCTAACTTCTGTTGCATCAAAGGGTGGGGGGATTGGGCAAGGAGTGTGAAGTGTGAAGAGTGAAATACCACCCTCCCGGTTTTCTGGTGAAAATATCCATTGGGACTTCAGTACTCTTTAACCCTTGTTGGAGGCCTGTTAGACTGAAGCTTCTGGGACATACTTAGAGAGTTTCCACTATTGGTTGCTCATTCTAAATGATCTGAAATTCTACAGACCACAGAGTCAGGACCATACAACTCAGGATATATAGAAAATAATTACTAAAGGTGCTAAAGGTGATTCTAAAAGCTATTGAATCACAAGGTTTACTTAGTTTTTCACAGATTGCTTCTCCATTTTGGCTTTATTTTTGTTGAATAATGACACTGTGTCATATGTCATGTTGTTTATTTGAGGTTGTATTTACCTACAGGAACAGATAATTGTTATTATGTCCTGATATGTAAACCATATAATTCAAAGAGGGTGTACTTTCTTTTCCACACGACTGTGATTATATATATATATATATATATATATATATAAATATATACACATACACAGTATCTCACAAAAGTGAGTACACCCCTCACATTTTTGTAAATATTTTATTATATCTTTTCATGTGACAACACTGAAGAAATTACACTCTGGTACAATGTAAAGTAGTGAGTGTACAGCCTGTATAACAGCGTAAATTTGCTGTCCCCTCAACATAACCACACACAGTCATTAATGTCGAAACCTTGGTAACAAGGTGTCATGTGACTCATTAGTGTTACAAAGTCTCAGGTGTGAATGGGGAGCGGGTGTGTTAAATTTGATGTTATTGGTCTCACACTCTCTCATACTGGTCACTGGAAGTTCAACATGGCACCTCATGGCAAAGAACTCTCTGAGGATCTGGAAAAAAAAGAATTGTTGCTATACATAAAGATGGCCTAGGCTATAAGAAGATTGCCAAGACCCTGAAACTGAGCTGCAGCACAGTGGGCAAGACCATACAGAGGTTTCATATGACAGAGGTTTCATATGACAGGTTCAAGGCTTGAGAAAGACCTGTGTGTCGAAACGTTGCCTGTGTGAAATAAACTCACCTTACCATGAGTGCTGAGCCTCTGCCTCTTTATTTTGGATCCAGTGACAACCTGTGAAGCTCTGGTGAACTCCATGTCCAAGAGGTTTAAGGCAGTGCTGGAAAATAATGGTGGCCACACAAAATATTGACAGTTTGGGCCCAATTTGGACATTTCCACTTAGGGGTGTACTCACTTTTGTTGCCAAGGTTTAGACATTAATGGCTGTGTGTTGCTTATTTTGAGGGGACAGCAAATTTACACTGTTATACAGGCTGTACACTCACTACTTTACATTGTACCAGAGTGTAATTTCTTCAGTGTTGTCCCATGAAAAGATATAATAAAATATTTACAAAAATGTGAGGGGTGTATTCACGTTTATGAGATACTTTATATATACACACACACACACACACACACACACACACAAGCCCTAGAAAAACCACAGTGTCCTTCTTATCCTAATCAGTTATTCTCTTGAGAGTTCACATTTAAGCCAGACAGATATTAAAGAATAGCTACAATTACATCAAGAGAAATTATTAGTTTTTAATCATAAGATTAAGCTATTAAGATAATGGTATTTAAGATTTATTTTATTAACTTAATAAAATTAAAACTCTGTAGAAATAAACCATCCTTTTAATTGTCAGGCAGAGAATAACTGCATTGATTTTTATCCCGATAATAACAAAATCATCCAAAAATTATTTCATATAAAATGTACTTTTGAGAATTTGAAGAGCACACTGACGCGTGTCATCCTAGGGACATATATGGCACTAAAAATATTAAAAAGTCATAAAAAGAAGCCACAAAAGAAAGGGAATTAGTATGTGATCATAAAAACAAATGTAACAGTTACTGATTGCAGTTTCTGAGACCCCGTCAAAATGAATGCATTACTGTTAATGGAGTAATGAAAAATATGATAATTATTTTGGATATTCATCAATAATAGAGAGCGGAGCTCGTATAGTGCTTCACGAGTACATGTACCATCTCTATAGACGATAGATGGATCCTTTGGAAACGTTTCCTGCATAAAAATATACCTTATTCACAATAAGAGACCATGTTAGTAAAAGACAAATTGAAAGAACAATTTAGGTGACTGTGTGTATAATGACCAAAACATTAGTAAATAATATGCTTCATAACATGAATTATGAAATGAGACTAGTAAAATTGTTATTTTTATTTTAAAACTTGGAACAAACACTGTGCGTCTGTTAAGACATTTTACCTGGTGTGTGACAAAGGAGTGATATAAAAGGTGGGACTTGAAGACAATGACAACATTTCCTACATTTAATGTGCAACAAACCGATTATTAGCCACTAGAGTATGGAACAGAATTGCATCATTGATGAATAGCCAAGGGACTCAATTAACAAAACCAGTGCTTTTTAAGTCTTTAATGATTGAGGTAAAAAATGAATGAATATAGTTAAGACTGCCATTATAAAATGCTAATTACATATTAGTTTAATAATTAACCCATGATCATTACAATACGTGTGGAGTTTCAAACCTCTTATTTATTAAAAAAAAAAAACTTTGCTAGATCTAGATCTTCTCTAGATCTTTGCAGTTAGGAGAATGTTTCTGAATTTAGCCATGTATGTAAACGAAAGATTTAAAGTTATACTTCTCTGGAAATTTGTTTACCCTGGCTTAGGGAAAGGTGTTTTTTTTTAAAGTTATATCACTCATAATAAATAATTTATACATTAATGTTGTACTCTTGGTAGGCTCAGCAGAAGCCATCCATACATTGTGAGATTAAAAGGAGCATAAGCCTAACTGATCCTAGCTAGAGGCTGCTAGAAAATCCCTAAAAAATGAATTTAAGGAAACTTTGGGTACAACTCTTCTATTTTATTAATATACCTACCTGTATTGTAGTACGTTGATTTAGTGATGTTGGCTAAAGTACAATAAAACGTCTTGAGAGCTCACAGCAAAATTTGGAATTCAAAGTATAAAGAAAGTGTCCACTAGCACAAATATCACTGGGAAATATTTATACTACCTACAAACTTGGCGGTTAAATCCCTTACACTTAATAATGTCAACACCATATTGACCAAGACATATCAAGATCTTTGTATGTAGCACTAGCACTAGCTCTTGAAAGATACACAGAGAAGACTATTCATCTTTTCTTAACCATTTTCCTTTTTATTCACAATTATTGTCCTATGTTGGTATTTAGAAAAAGGGTAGGGCTCGTAACCTCACTTTCTTTTAGCATGGCATCTTCCTGACACTTCACTAACTCCCCAGACTCTGATGGGGTATATTGACATAATCATGAGCCCCAAAACTGAATAAGGATCAGAATTCCAGGTGGAATTACTTTTTTTTCTATATCTGACCCTTTAATCAGTCCTCTTGCTAGAAGGGCTTGGCTGACCTTGTGTAGACATACAAGTGGGAGATAAAGCAGAGAAATGTCTCTCAAGAATTAACTATTTATTGTGCAAGAGAAGGCATGGGTCTTAGTGAAGATGGTATATTGAAATGTTCAACTGAACTGCTTTCTCCTATTAATCAAATAAACCTAAAATCAGGAAGTCAAACAATGATTTTTTTTATTTTTTATTTAGTTGCTTTATGTTTATGTATGCAACTTGCCCATTTTTGGCTGTTTTAGATCGTGATTAATATAGAATTTCTTAATCTGGATAGCATTGCTAAATGAATGAGGAAAACTCTTAAACATCTGTCTCTATATATGCTTACTAGAGTTCTGTTAATTTAACAATAAGGAGATCCGATCTGTGAAATGTACAACACCTTTGCGTATTAATAAAATATACTTCACTGTAATTCTGTCTGAACATTATATTTCCTACCATAAGAAGGAAAATGGTTTAACAGTTTTTGTGTATTATTACTACCAAGAATTATTGAACACTTCCTAACCCAAGTCATAGTAATTGATTTGTTCTGAGTTTGCCTTGGGCTATGTATCTAGATATGTTTATCCTGTAAACATATCTGTATATGAATATGTATACATTCCGGTGAAAAATCCTAAAAGGATAAGCGCACGGTGGGTCTTGCAGAATCACGGGAACAATTGCATTAGCTCATTAACGTGAATATTTAAATACTCTACATTTGCAGGGGGAATATTTGTGAGCAAGTAATTAGCAGGAAATAAAACGATATAGTTCAGAATAACTTATAGTATCATTGAAAAAGAAAAATGTAAACCAAATATAAATGACATATCCACTGAGTAACACTTAATGCTAACAATATATTGCCTGCATAAATTGAAGGTTTATAGTTATTACAGACATTTTTTACTCCTTTAATGTATCGGCGATGTCACCAAGTATATTGCTAATGAAAAAAGGGAAAGAGATATACCCTTGATGGGCTCCTCTTTCTAAATGAAATGCACCATACACTAAATAAGTGCCAGATAAGAAGAAACCGAATGGCAAGCAGCATACTGAGGCGGCATTATGGCCTCAGAGAAGCATATAGAAAGGTGTCCAAAAATTCCACATGATATTATCATAGTTAATAAAATATATGTAATATCTGAGGTGTTCGGAAGGAGAGAGAAAGGAAGGAAGGAGAGAGAAAGGAAGGAAGGGAGGAAGGAAGAGAGGAAGGAAGGGAGGAAGGAAGAGAGGAAGGAAGGAAGGAAGAAAACAAAGAGGAAGGAAGGGAAAAGAGAAAGCAGAGAAAGGAAAGAAAGAGAAAAGAAGGAAGGCAGGCTTAAATATATTTCTACATTAGTGCTCAACCCCACAAATGATCTACTGGATGAATGGGCAAAATGTTCCCACAAAAACACTCTAGAATTTTGTGGAAAGCTTTCCTATAAGAGTGGAAGCTATTATAGCTGCAAAAGGGGGGGGTCCAACTTCATATTAATGTCTATGTATTTAGAATGCAATGTCATAAAAGTGCCTGTTGGTGTAGTGTTAAGGTGTCCCAATACTTTTATCCATATAGTGTGTGTATATATTCATTCAAATTCAGACCTGTAATGCATATTTACCATCATTTAAAATTTTGCTCTTTAATCTTCCTTTCCAAAAACACCAATGCTTACCATGTTCCACTTTTTGGCCGTAAATACAAAGTAATCTTCTTGTTTTCATCATGTGATGCAAAGATTACATGACTGGAGCCATCACCGGCTGTGCTCACATAATAGGTTTTGTTGATTTTCTAGCACAAAAAATTGGTTTTCTTCTGTAGACCACATATAGAACCCCATTACCTCTACCTTTCCTCGGCTACTGTAAACTTTACTGCCATGATCAAGATGGTATGGTCTTTCTTTTATTTTTATACCACTACTTGAAATTCATTTTAACTACTTTAAGGACTATAATATTCTTTATGATATGCATTTAAAGTTAAGCTTTACAATCATTCTGTGTTTATGCGACTCTAAAGTGCTTTCTTTTGGAGATACCATTTAGAGAACACTTAACTATTGTTGTACTTTATTCACCATGGTTGCTGATAGAAAAAAGAGACATCAGGGGGAAAGGGGATAATGGGATCTGGTTGTAAAGAGGGACTGCCTTCCTAAAGAAAAGGCATTATCATGTTACCATCTTTGCTGAAGAGTTGGCACTTTGCATTTATCTGCATATAAAAGGTTTATGGCTTTCTTACACAATAGCATGCTCATATGTTCCAAAGGAACACTTGTTTCCTGGGGTATAGTCATGGCTGGTTTGTTACTTCTGTAAGAGAAATAAGTTATTTTAGTCACAAAATATTTTTAACAATTTCGGAAACACACATTTTGATGGGTTATCCTTGTCCCACCCATCGGGTTGAGGGGGCTTAAAATGAATGTAAGTTTGTGAATAAGTTACAGGGTTCCCAGGGGAGACCCATTTACAAAATATCAGTCTGGAGGGTTGTAGCAAATATAAACTTCATTTTTTTACAAATAAATCATATCAATAACCAGGGAAAAGATTGGAACTAAAATAAGTCTTATGCTCCTTTGGAGTGGTATGAACCCCATCATCTGCCCAATCAAGGATCAACCACTATAGAAAGCAGTATGATGATCCTTTTTATTCCATAATCTATTTTATCCCAAATAGAGCCTGTTCACAATAAGTAATATTTCGAGTTGTATAACATTGTGGGGTCAAATGGCTTTTTAAAAAATATTTTTTTAGTTCTAAAGAGGAGTTAAATAAGGTTCTAGTGATCCTTATAGACCAGAAAAAAAGCCTAAAACCCACTTGAAATAACAAATATGTATCACTATGGTGCCAACGCTAGAGGAATCAGCGCAATGACCCAAATATTTATTGCTATTGCATGGGTATCTAACTGACCAAAACTGGACTGAATTAGATATATAAATTGAACATAAATGGTGACACATATATGGAGGTACATCAACTATCTGTATTCTGTAGCCATAGATACTATTGCAGTCAGAATTGTAACATTATATATATATATATATATATATATATATATACATACATACATACATACATACATACAAGATATGCCATTTTATTGGTTTCTTTAGATAATAAACAACAATATTATACCTGAACAATTACTGATTTTGGTATATCGGACAAAGAATTAAATTCCTAACTGCCCATCACATTAGAAAAGGCTAAATAGTTAATGGAACTTAATTACTTTAGTTATTATTAGGGTATATCATTGTTGATTTTCATTATTGATTTTATTAAAAAAAAATCTGAAATATTTTGGAATTCTTTCAAATGTGACCCATCTGGAAAATGATGAAATCTAATTTATCTTTTTAAGACACTTGCCAAAATCATTCATATACTTTATTTCTGTCTTGTGCTAACAGTTGTATTCCACTTGTGTACTTATAACTCCTAGTCTTTGCTATTCTAACGTTGGATTCTGGTCAGTAATCGTGAATAAAACGTAATTCTGTAAACTATCATCTTACAGTTTAAACTTTATCTATGTATCCTAAATAGCATTAGTCTAGTTAACCTGTCTCAACTCATGTGAACTCACATAATAGCTGTGTATTCTACAGATGATAATGTGTAATCAATCCACAATTCAATCCTAAACTGTTGTTAATTTATCTTCCATTTTACCTAACTAGTTAATGCATAAATTATATTAATAAATCTAATCATTTTCAGTATGTAAAGAATTCATTTAACATTGCCTTTCTTTGGTTCATCAGTCATTTCCCTAAATCCTGTCTAGTCCAGGCAAGAGATTTGTAATTGGATTTTTACTTAACCTTGGAAAAATTAAAATCTGTTGCACTAGTCTTGTCAAGTAACATCCCTTAAAAATGTGTAGCTATATTATAGGCCTACTGTTCCTCCTGAAGTTAACACAAAGTTTAAGTCTTTACAGCAGGAACGCATGCCCTCCAACTGTCCCGATTTGGGCACAACAGTTCCGATTTTGGGACTCTGTCCTGCTTATCCCTTCCTCTGTCCTGCTTTGCGGAGGAAGGGTGAGGCAAGAGCTCATCCAGCATCATGGAAGTAGTATGTCTGGCTGAGCCTCAGGAGAATTCAATTCAATGTGTTGGTTATTTTTAATATGCATGACTGCTGACAAAAATGAAGCGTGTTTTAAGCGGTGATGCAAGCGCGACATTGTAAAGTGCAATTGCTTGTATCGGTGAGTTCTGCGAGATCGATCTAAATCTTTCACATTTTGAAACGTTGGGAGGTATGGGAACGTTTAGTGTCTATATGTTAATGCTAACGTTGTAACATTTGAAATAATGAAATAGATTATTTTTGGCCGGTGTTTGGACATTCATAAATATTAGGGACAAAGTATTCTTTAACTGCTTTCTCATCCCCCCAAAAATAAAGTTGACATACATAAACATGAATCCTACTTGGCCCAAATATACCTACATGTAACTCAGTCTTTATTCAAAATGAGACATGATTTTAGCTCAGGACAGTTGACCCTGCACCCCCCCCCAATATTTCATTTTCCTTGTCGTTAGGTATAAATGCTTAAATGTTGGCAATAACACATAATTAAAAAGACTCTCAAAGCTCCAATGGAACAGCAAAAGATCCCTGTCAGCTAGATACATAGAATGCTTTGCATGCAAAGTGATGCCTTAGTGACATTGTCGGTTTACTTGTCTAACATAATAAACCCCTTGCAGGTTTTCTGTATAAGAGTATTGCGCGCCGAAGAAACCCCAGTGAAGCTGAGCAAGAGATCACGCTGAGATGTTGCCAGGACGTGCTACAGCAGAATGTCAGATTTCATTCTCGACAGACAACTACAACAACTGATGCCTTGTAGTCTAAAGTCTGTTAAATTACCTTTGAAGGGTTACTGGCAGCCAGAATGTTCTTCTCATTTTTATTTAGTTCCAAAAGCTCTTGGTCTTTGTGCTGATTGCCCTAACTGACAGCACAGGAAACCTGGACTTTGTAAACAGAGCGCTGCTGTATCGAATTACAGGTAACAAGTGTGTAATCGACCTAGCCACCCTAACCTTTTTGCAAAAAAAAAAAATTCTCCCTTTGCAGACACAAAGCGCAGGTTTCTGTGCAGGAAATCAATTAGACATTAAAGCAGTTGATGGTATAAAATCAGATAGATTGAAACACAAATAGCTGATTGCTTTTAATGGCACTGTGCTTGAGAAAACACAGCCCTGCTTGAGCACCATTAAACATTTTATTGACGATAGTTACGGGAGGGGAGTGAAGGCAAACCGACGGCAGTGTCACTATTTTGAGAAACACGGATATTAATACAGCCTGTTTCAGCTTATTTATAATATATTTTTTTTGTTAAGGAAACAGGGAAAATAAGAGTAAGGAGGAGAGGAAGGGAAGTGGTTTAAGGGAGAAAGGGTTCAGAGATAGAGGGATGTAAGAAGTGTATTGCAGGCTTAAGAATAGAGGAAGGTGAAAGAATAAAGGCAGAGGGGAAAAGGTCATGATTTGGATAAGGAGGTGGTATGGGGACAAGGCTACAGATTTTTTTTTAAAAAACATTTTTTAAAAACAATATGTAAACTTATTTACTAACTATGGATATGTGTATGCCACTGGAAGGAGCCATCTTAACATCCATGGCTTTTAGATGATTTTCTTCCATTTTTATTTATTTCTTCATTTTGTCTCATTTTGTTGGCAGCCATTGGTGGAGGAAGTGAAATGAGATAACATCAGGATAGGACATTGATATGCCCATTCTGTCCTCTTTTGCCACAGATCCCTGAGAGAATACCAGCTATCTTAGCTTAGTCCTACTTGAAATGTCTACAGCCTTTTATTGTATTGTGTGGCTACACATACATAATGGGCATACCTGGGAACTCTCCGGGTTTGCCCGGAGATTGCCGGGTGAGCACCGCTTCTCCGGGTCAAGACCCGAATTCTTTTGACACGTCCCACTCCCCACCCATTTTCCCTTTAAAAGGGGGTGTTAAAAAGGGGGTCAGCAGGAACTCCCATTGACGTGAGGGGGGCCTCCCACTGACGTCAGTGGGCAGTCCTGGCCATGTCCCACAAGGGAAGTCTCCGGGTAGCCGGAGACCAGAAGTTCCCAGGTATGATAATGGGGTTTTATACACTAAAGGAATAGTTGACAGGAGAGTTCTGAGTTCGACGTCCTCACTTATTTATTATGAAGGGCCAACACTAGCAAATTTCTCCAACAAGAAGGGCAGATGCCCTGTATAATGTATAATTAAATCTGTGGAGACACTTATACAGGCCCAGCCAAGCTCTGTCTTTTGGCAGAAGATCACTGTTGACCCTCTTACTGTAAAGTGAAGAAGAAGAAATACAACTCTCTAGCAGCCTCTCTCCTCAACTCATTTGGGAACATACCCCAATATGCCACAAAGGTGCTTTATCTCCTATTTTACAAAAGTACAGTGCTTCAATATAGATGTAATGCCATGAGTTATCAGCATGTAGTTCTCCATCCACTGGTTATTAATCCCGTGATACTGGACCTCCTACGAATTAGTTGTTTTTATCACTTCTTTGAGAAAGTGGTTAGCATGTGTCAATCCTACACAGCCTCCCCGTGTTTATTCATTCTGTGTTCTGGAAAGGCACACTGTACTAGTGGTTCAGACTCATGGAGGCAGAAATAACCTGTTCTTCACATTCCACAGTGCAAGCAGCCATTCTGCCAGCCAGTGCTGTGCTCTAACTAGATTCACATTGATAATATATAGCCATAATTCTGTTCAATTAAAAGCATATTTCAACAGAAGCCCAGAATATGATAGCTGCTCTATGCATTTTAATAACACGACTACAGATCTGTGCTTATAGTAAATGCACATTGCTCAAAAGGATTCAGAATTCTATTTACATAAATAAAGACTGATCACATTAAGACAAAATCCTGCGTAGAACAAATGTACATTATTGGAACAAGCCCAGTTTCTGTTGGCAGTTCTATAGAACTTACATAAAGAAGCAAATGGATTTCACCTAAATTCATGCTAATCACTTGAAGAGCCAAGCTCACTCATTTTTATATCTAGCAGACAAAATCTTCTTCTAAATATTATGTGATAGCTGTGTTGTACACAAAATCATTTGTGTTTGACTGAAATTGGATTTTTTTTCCTGGACATTAACTAGTGAAATATAAAACTGAGAATGCAAATTTTCAGTATTTCACGGCTCTCATGCAGTCTCTGGCCTGTCCCTTCCTAATCTCCGTAATACATCTTCTAGAACTGGACAAGGTGCATTTGGCACTAAGGCTAAGCAATCTTCACTGGAGAGAGTGAATTTAACTTTATGTAAATTTTACTACCGCACTCTTAAATTGATTGAATACCATGTGAGAAAGTGAGGCAAGGGAGACCAGAACATTATGACATGTAAAAGAAGTCTGAGTGAAATCAGTGACTATTAACAAAATAATCCCTGCAGCTAGCGCTCCGTATATCTCAACCATCTCAACTGGTTTAACTCCTTACATACAAACTACCATAACACAGAATAGGAGGATGTAAAATCCAGATTGTAATCTCGTTCAAACAGGGCTCTCCTCTGCTTTTTCTTCTGTACATCTTAATTAGTATGTGATACTACTTGATATGTCACATTGACCAGTTGTACAGCACTGTGGAATATGATGGTGCTATATAAATGACTAAATAGTAATAAGAATATGTGGCGTGGTTACATTATACAGATGACTCTTTTACTTCCATTTCATATTCCGAACAGTAAAGAGCTGAACGGGTGGATGTGAGGACCTGAAAGACTTATGCTCAGTACTATATTCTTATTTTTACAATGAATTATCCCCATCAGGTACCCGCATTTATAATAGAGGGAATTAAATTTATAGTCATTTATTCTTCCAATAAAATTACCACACGGGTCATGCTGTTAAACTATGTTGAGCCTTAAGGCACTCTTTATGAGACTTGAGGTGCTCTGAAAGCTCATAAGCTTTGGGCCATAATTTCAGCGCTAGTAACAAATGTATTAGAGGAAATCAAAGCACCTGGTATTCTTTTGTATAGCGAAGGGAATGAAATACAAGTCTCTAGCAGCCTTTCTTTTCAACTCTCCTTTTGTGTATATACCCCAGTATCCCACAAAGGTATCATTTACCCCAATATGCCACAACGTGAAAACACATCACTACAGATGTCTCCAGTATAGATGTTTGGTTATTAGTCACCAGCATGCAGTCCTGGTTCAAGAGGATTCTCTGTCAATGTCAATAACTGGGACTCAATAGGGATATATTCTGGGCATTTACTTTCAAGGGATCCATGTATAAAGTGGATAAAGAGGCAAAAGGTGATTATTGTTGACCTTATTTGCATGCGCCTACCCAGAATCCCTTGTGGTTGCAGCAGCACCATGAGATTTCTGAGGAAAAAAAACACGCCTTCTGGCTTGTCTGGTGTCTGTAGATGAGTGTTTAATAATACTTCTACTACCCCCTTAATTTTAAGTGTAAGGGTTTTCCGTCACCTTTACCCACCATAACTTTCAGTTATCAGTAATCAGTAGTGTCTGAGAGAGATATGCATATAAGCAATTTAGCTTTTAACTTTTCGCAAAGCAAGCTTACAAAAGCAAGGGAATGGTCATGGTGTAACAATGTCCTTACTCGCGAGTGTTCCTAAAGTGAATGTCCTAAAAGCCGGGTATGGCCAAAACTTATTGTCCCGCCAACCGTCTCCTGCTCCATCTCTCTCAGTAGTGTCCATAACACTCATGTCTGAAGCTAGGATCTGACTGTGCATATGGGCACTGTCTGAGGGAGAGAGGAGGCACCAGTAATATAGTTATAGGTTATAGTAATATATGTATATGTTATTATATGTGATTATTTTGTCCTCAAATGTTTAAGATAAGAAGTGTACAAACCTTACTTTTCATATTAGTAAAGTATCCTGAATTGTTTTCTTAAGGGTTAAAAATAAAGTTTAACGTCACTTTAAGGTGACAAGTTGCCGCAACTCACCCAGTGAATAAACCCCACTGTGTTTCAGTGAGCATTGCTAAGCAAGAGCATACATAATTTTTTTTTACACTTACTGAATTTTAAATGCACAATGGCAAAGTGACTGTAATTTGCAAGAATTTAATATTATTTTCATGAGAATTCTTTCAGATGGAAAGGTGAAATATTTAAAGTTGTAATAAATATTTTATATTTAAAAATGATATTACACTCCAGCTTTGCAGAGAGGAACTGCTTTTTGGAACTGTACATATAGAGACAATAAACCATTTTCAGATACTTTTGTCTTTGATGTATACAGATGTGGTAAAGGCCTGGTATAAAGTAAAACTTACATCTTTAATACAACGGTCTGACAGAAGGCTGACATAGAAAAAGTTGAATTTAAATTCTCAAGAGGTTTTGTAAAAGGGTTAAACTATTTTGTAATGTATCATCATGTACCCGACTTCATTCTTCTGTGTTTAGCGTGCATCTCATTGTATTTTCTAGTTTATCTTGTCGATGTCCTGAATCTAACCTTCATTTAATTGTGTTAACTGCTATATCTTTCCTTAGCACCTGTTCTAAACAGCACCATCATATTCCGTAGCGCTGTACAATGGGTAGGCAGGAAAGTAGTATAAAACATAACAATTTGACTAACAGAAACAGGTGAGAAGAGCCCTGCTCAAACAAGCTTATAACGTAGAGATTATTGAAATATACGGAATTGACAATAAAATTAGTATGTGTTAAGATATAATGGTACAGAAGATGACATTTTGTGAGCGTAGAATCTATTGTAAGATTATTTTAAAGCTGCATTAAATAAAAAAAATTCACTTTTCTATTGTTTATCATGTCTATTTACTAAGAAGTTAAATGGTCAGATGAATTACAGGTCACTAACATACAAAGCGACTTTGAATTATCCAAGCTGCATGCAAATTGGAACAAAAAAACGGATATTAAATGGTATTAAAAATGTAATAAATAATTATAATGTAGAAAAAGGCACCCAACAATCTGTCTGTCTTTCTGCACACAAGGTTGGGGTAAAAAAAAACAAACAAACCAAGGTTATATATCTACCTCACCGCCAGTGGCGTCTCCAGCTTTCATATTTAGGGGGGGCACATGGGGGGCCAGGGACCAAAGTAGGGGGGCCAATTATAAAACAGTACATATACACATATATATATATATATATATATATATATATATATATATATATATACATATATACACACACACACGTTAGACGTGCATTTTTAACTACATAATATGCACTTATCACTTTGAAGTAAAGACCGTGATTGAAATATGATTTCAAAATAACAGCTAAAGTGACAGTTATTTTTCATTCTTTAATATTAGCCCCTGCTGACAATATATATAAATATTACACCCTGCTTCCGATATATATTAATATTAACCCCTGCTGACAATATATATAAATATTAGACCCTGCTTCCGATATATATTAATATTAACCCCTGCTGTGGATATATATTAATATTAGCCCCTGCTGCGGATACATACTTATATTATACCCTGCTGCCGATATACATAAAAATTATACCCTGCTGCCAACATATATTAATATTAGCCCCTACTGCTGATATATATTATTAGTCCCTGCAGCCAATATATATAAATATTAGCCCCTGCAACCAATATTTATTGATAATAGGCCCTGCAGCCAATATGAATATAAATACTAGACCCTGCTGCCAATATATATATATATATATATATATATATATATATATATAAATATTAGCCCCTGCTTCCGATATATATTAATATTAGCTCCTGCTGCTGATATATATTAATATTAGACCCTGCTGCCGGTATATATTATTAGTCCCGGCTTCCGATATATATTAATATTAGCCCCTGCAGCAAATATATATTAATATTAGACCCTGCTGCCAAAACATATATAGATATTTACCCTGCTGCCAATATATTTTATAGTGAAAATATTGGACCCTACCCAAGCATTTTCTTGGGCCCCGCTCAACGCTCCCTAGCATGCATGGGCGTAGGAACCCCTAAAAATCTGGGGGGATAGCATTTTTACTGGTAAGGTATACCTGACCATTTCACCAACAGGGACTTTTATGACATTGCATTATAAATACATAGAGATTAATATGTAGTTGGTCCCCCTTTGCAGCAATAACAGCTTCCACTCTTCTGGGAACGATTTCCACAAGATTTTGGAGAGTTTCTGTGGGGAATTTTTGCAACCATGCCTTTATAGACCTTGTTTTGTACACTGGGGCACAGTCATGATGGAATAGAAAAGGACCCTCCCCAAAACTGTTCCCACAAAGTTAGAAGCATAGTGTTGTCCAAAATGTCTTGGTTTATCACCTTCAGCTTATAAAACGTTCTACTAGATGAATGGGAGAAAATTCCCACAGAAACAGAAAAATCTTACAACCACAGATGGACCCCGCTGGACACGGCCACAGAGACTACTATGATGTATTGAAGGATCCATCTAAGACTCCTAACACGTCATGCACACAGGAACATATCCACACACTTAGACACTTGAATAACATACATACACTAACAAACACACACACACACACAATAATACACCCCAAAACAATCCCACCCTAATATACCTAGACACATGCCCACTATAACACACCTGGAAACAGACTAACATACCCATAAAAACAGATGTGCACAATAACATACCCACAAACATACGCTATCACACCCAGACACGCATTCAAACACATCATTCACTTACTCTGCCTACCCGTAGATTTAACACGTGGTGCTTTGTATTAGTGATGCCCTAGATCAAGTAGCACCCCGCAATATTCTCTTGTGTCCAAATGCTACATACAGTGACACACACACTCATTTTAACCAGAAATAGGCCTGGATTTAACCCTAGGCGCCCCTGAGTTAAACATGTGTTACAGGGAATCATTGTCTTCCCTTTAAGTACGACATGACTGCTCATACACACACATATGCACTGCTCTTACGCATGCCTGCCCACAAAAACACATATATACGCTGCAATTGCCTGCACATACACACTTGCCAGTACTCACACATATGCACTACCCTTATACACGCCTGCCCAAACATACATAAACTGCTCACACACACGCCTCCCCATAAATATACACTGCCCTTGCACATACTTACACAGACGTATACACTATAAGACAAATACACTCCTTATATACACACATATACACTGCCCATACAGACAGACACATATACACTGCCCATACACACGTATGCACACACAGTGCCCATATATGCGCGTGCCCATACATGCACATATACACACCTGCCCTATACACACACATATGCCTGCCCAAGTGCCCATACACATTCATAAACATTGCCCGAATACATGCCTCACCATTTGTATATGCACACACACATATCTACCATCAGACCCCCCCTCGTTTTGCACATCAGACCCCCCCTCGTTTTGCACATCAGACCCCCCTCGTTTTGCACATCAGACCCCCCCCCTCGTTTTGCACATCAGACCCCCCCCCTCGTTTTGCACATCAGACCCCCCCCCCTCGTTTTGCACATCAGACCCCCCCCCTCGTTTTGCACATCAGACACCCCCCCTCGTTTTGCACATCAGACCCCCCCCTCGTTTTGCACATCAGACCCCCCCCTCGTTTTGCACATCAGACCCCCCCTCGTTTTGCACATCAGACCCCCCTCGTTTTGCACATCAGACCCCCCTCGTTTTGCACATCAGACCCCCCCTCGTTTTCCACATCAGACCCCCCCCTCGTTTTCCACTTCAAACCCCCCCTCGTTTTCCACTTCAAACACCCCCCCCTCGTTCTTCACATCTCTTACCTTTCTCTTCTTCCTTTCTGCTTTCTCTTCTTCTTCCTTTCTGCTTTCTCTTCTTCTTCCTTTCTGCTTTCTCTTCTTCCTTTCTGCTTTCTCTTCCTCCTTTCTGCTTTCTCTTCCTCCTTTCCTTCTGGTTTGCCGCTCACTCTGTTTATGCTGAGCGCCGGGGCTGGGATATAAACGTCATATCCCATCGCCCGGCGCTCAGTGACAGAGAGCACACGGATCTCCCCAACCAGTCCTGCACGCTGCAGCTGCTGATCGGGCAGCACCACTTACAGCCCTGGGGGGGATTTCTCTATTATCGGCCCCCCCCCTTCGGTTTTACAGCAGCTCAATGTGCCGGCACACCGGGAAATGTCCCGGTTTCCCGGCGGTGAGCCGGGTCAATTGGGGGGGCACACTGGGGGGCACAGCATAATGTAGGGGGGGCCATGGCCCCCTCTGGCCCCCCCCTGCCGACGCCACTGCTCACCGCCAATTAAATAGAGTCCCTTCATTATATTTCTACGCATAAGAAGGAAACGCTATTTCTACGCTTGGTGAAGAACTTCATGTGTTAATGTCATACGTTTAGTTTGGGGGTCTAGTCTGCACCAAAACTACAAAACATCCTTGCAATGGTTGGATCAAGTATTAATGAAGTGCATCAATTTTCCATTCTGCAATATATTAGAACTATGTTAAGGTTTGAGCCAGAATGTCAAGGTTACCGGATTTGTTCTGCATTCATACAAATAACCTTCAAAATCAGTGGCTTTTATAATATGTCTGAACACATTAAGGGACTTCTTTAGGGAAAGTCTCTAAGAGGAACCATATAGTTACAATAACTGGCAACTTACCACATAAAATATTTCGAATGCTTAAATAGGGAAATAACGTCTAAACAATTTTTTCAATACGAATCAAAAAGATATAGGTAAACGATCTGCCTAATTTAATTTCCTAAAACACACCTTTAAAGATTGTATTATTTATTGCTTTCTATAGCGCTATCGTATTTATTGCACTCTAAGAAAAGTATTGAAGAGTTAGGATTGGAAATTACAATATATTCCATATATATATATATATATATATATATATATATATATATATATATATATATATATATGTTAAATGTATTGTTATCCCAGGTTAAATTTACCCAAGGTTAAATATTAGAGATTGTGAGCAGATTAGAGGCAAGTTGGAAAAGGTTATTTTTTTTTGTTAAGTCCACAGTCTGGACAGAAGAAGCTGAATGATCAATCGGGTTTTAATGGTTGAGTTTGGACAGTTACGAGCTTCTGCTATTTGAGGCTGACATCATAAGTGTAAAGGTCAGTCCAAGAGTTCCAGCCTTAAATGCTGCATGATGTTATTATATGGAGGTCTGAGGTCTAATACAGTTTGGTTGCGTACACCAGGATCCAGAAGCATATGGTACGCTGCTCAGTTTTGTGATGATGTATAACTTGAAACATAACACATTAATCATGAATGGACTGCCCTGAGTGTAAAGTGACATTCCTGTCGGAACTGATGAATACAGGCCAGCAGTGCTAACATGTTTGTGCAACTCTACATGGGGTACAGACAGCTTTATGGTAGAATGTTGGTCATCGGACTTCTGTCCTGATACACCTTTGTTGATTTGACCTCAAGATGCCGTGTTGTCACTAAAATAATTTCTGTATTCATGTAATTCATGTATTTATTCTAACTAGAATGCCCCAGTGTGTGCAACGTTGGCACAGATCACTCTTTGGAATGCCCGTCTATCTTTCTTCTGCTGTGCAACATAGAAATATTCTTCTTCATCTAAGTATGGCTTTGCTTCTAGGCTGCTGTTAAATTACAGCCATAATCAGGTAGATTTCTGTGTCATTTGGGGCTAAATCCTGTTTGACACTAGGTTAGTGGTGGGGGTTCAATGACAATGCACAGACATGCAATTTTTAGTCCAAACCACAACGGACATGAAAGGGATTTTTGATGGCTGTGTTTGAGAACATTGGTTGTTCCAAACCAAATGGCTTGAATTTAAGAGAAATCCTGTATGTTAAAAGGTATAATACTGGCAATACTGTAATTCAGTTTTATCTTAATAGAAAACAAACGTGAAAATAAGGTCAGTGGGACAGTCTACTGTTCTTATCAACAGATGTTGCTGGGAGCCAAGGCAGCTTTGTGTGCTAGATTTTATCCTCTGGCCCTAAAATACAGGCACTGGAATACTGCCACCGTAATGTTGTGGGCAGTGAAAGGTGATAAAAAGAAGAATGGAAATGGAAAACAAGAGTATAAAAGGACATAAAAGCGAAATAAAAATGCAAAGTCAGAATATGCCCATAATTTATACAAGTCAGAAAGGAGCTTAAAACAATAAAGTATAATCAATCAGAAGAATGCTGGATTAATGAGCAATTCAATTGAAAAATAAAGTAAAAAGTTACTGAAGGAATGCATTTTTTTTCAGCTTATTAAATAGGTGGTATTAACTGTTTCAGGACAGCGGAGATTCAATAAATCTGCCCGTTCCATGATAAGCTGAAATCTGGCATCCATTACAGTATAATAGGCCTAGTTAGTCGGTGGTATATGACGGGCTATATCATGCAGTTCCACAATGCATTATGCTAGTTATTGAAAAGACAGACAACAGGGTAATACTTGTTTTAGATCATGCCTGAGGCATTATGCACTGTGATATATCTTCATTGTAACTTGTTAAAATACAGCTGGGCCTATATAAATAAAAAGATACATAGATGCAGTGACATAGTGACTTAATGCAGGCATTAAAGAGCACAGATTCAAATTCTGCTTAATCCGTTTCTTTATCATAGAGAAGGAAGAAAGCAAACACATTTCACTCACTAGCCAATTAAACTCACAGTTCAGTCACAGGAAGCAGCAACTCTAGGGTGCTGACAGAGGACAACCCAAGCCAAGACGTATCTGAGTCATCTATGATTGTTTGAAGTCAAAGTTGAACAGAAGTAGCTTAATAATTACAGACAGTTTGCAACAAGATACAAAATAAAACAAAAAAGAGGTCAGTTGTAAGTTTGCTTTAATTGGGGTACTAATTATATTTTTAAGCGTAGCCAAAGACAAATATGTCATTCAATCTTGGAGGAATATTTTTTTCCACATTGTTTTCGCTTTAAAAAAGTCAGTAAAAATCAGTAAAATGTTTCAGTTTAAATATATATATATAGAGAGAGAGAGAGGATATAAAAAGTCTACACACCCCTATTAAAATGGCAGGTTCTTGTAATGTTAAAGAATGAGACAAAGATAAATCATGTCAGAACTTTTTCCACCTTTAATGTGGCCTATAACGTGAACAATTCAATTGCAAAACAAACTGAAATCTTTGAGGGGGGAAAAATAAAAATAAAAACTCACAATAACCAGGTTGCATCAGTGTGCACACCCTTAAACTAACACTTTGTTGAAGCACCTTTTGATTTTACTACAGGAATCATTCTTTTTGGGTAGGAGTCTATTAGCTTTTTGGGTAGGAGACCGTCCCTGAGAAGCATGGCTTCACCCAGAGATTCCAGGTCAAACCCAGAAAGTTTGCATGGGTACTGAACCAATCCAGGAATGGGTGGATGTATATAATGTTGTTTTGATAATTAAATATGTACAGTAAGACACTAGAGTAGTGGATCATGGAAGGTATAGTCCACTAAATTATGGAAGGATGCGGTTCAACAGCAATGAGCGTGGAAGCAAAGGGCTTAGAAAGCTGTACAGGGAATCACACAGACTAACAGGTGGTTATTATGCAGGCACGGTGCTTGCAAGCATAGTTATTTCTAGATAAAGTACCCCCAGGCATTACAGACATCAATGAATAACTTGCTGTACAACATTATACACAAACCACCATGTTATTATAATGTATTGAATTGCACATTTCAAACCCATGCACAAAATGTATTGGCATTCTCTGTACTCAGGTAGAAGAATTATGGAGATGCAGAGATGATTAAACAATACATTAAACACTGTGGCTTAGCAACAAGATTTTCTTGTACATTTTAAGGTGCTGGACATTTTACATTTTGCTATCATGTTTACATTAAAAACTGGTTAATTTAGTTCTTTCATGGCAAAATGCAGGCAAAATATCTAGCATAAATATATAATAGGTTTCAAGTTCCCTACAAGACATAATAGACTGCAATGGAAAAAAATAGGAGAAAAAACAGTTACATATTTTATTGAAGTTAATTAATCTGGACCGATATTTCATTATTCTTTCTAATGCGTCTAGAGTATGATTGATATTCAATGACTTGTCATATATTTCTGCCTCAGAATCAAGCTCCTTATTCATAAAGTATAAGTTATATTTGTAATATATCCATCATTAATTATCAAAATGGGAGCCTTTTTTTCCCCTCAAAATCAATCATGGTGATCAAATATGTTTTTGATCACTATGACTTGATTTTAAAAAAAAGGTTCTCATTTTTGATAATTAATGATGGTAATTGATGGTTATTGATGGTTAGTAACGATCTAGAATGAGGGAATTTAGCAAGCATGGGATAGGCATAATGCTATATAGACAGGACCAAGGACCAATTAAACACTCAGGGTAGACTAGACTGCCATGCTTTCATATGAATCAGAACTCTAGAAACTCACATAAGTCCCTGCTTCATTGACATATTTTAGGCTATTCAAACTAGCCCACTAATTTCTGAAGGATTTTTTGCCACACACGCACAAGAATACCAATCAAATCCCATGTATTAGATACCAGCTAAAGGTATTTAAAACTGTTCACTTGAGGGCATCTCTGAGGAGCAGCTAAACCTTCAATGATCGCATTGCACTAGCATCCGAGCAGTGAATGACCAGGATTTTGAGGGATCCAATCAAGCTGCTAAATATTGGGGGGACAGATTTCCCTGCTGTTCAGAATTTTAGCACAGGCCTATATCTTAAAATGTCTTGCATTTTCTATACTAGATATCACATGAGATGCAGCCTCACAATTTACAACATTCTTGTATGACCAAAAGAACCTTCTTATACAGATTTTGAGTAATGTTTGAGAGTGGTATCCGTATTCCCAGCACTCAGGGTAAACCTGGGTATAACTGAACATATACTGTCACTGACAGCAAGCTTTGATACAGACATACCTTCATGTGACTTCTTGGCTTTACAGTTTACAATTTTGTCATACACCATTGCACTTCCTTTGTGCTTTTAAAATTCTCCACGGGCTACATGATATTACCGGTGGACAACGGAAAACATCCACCAGGAGAGACTGACAAGAACCTTCCATTTGGGAACAGATCCTTTGAAGATAGTCCTTTTTCTTATGATTTATATAAAATATTTTTTAATTCATCATTTCTTTCTTACGTTCAATATATACTTTGCATGTTTGTGATTCTGTAAATTATTATTTATTGTTTTATATTCTTTTAAATAGCAAATCCTAAGTTCCAGTGATGATTTTCATAATACAATATGTCCAAACTGTTAATATTTCTTTATACAAAAATGGCAGACAAGGAGTCCTATTAGCACAAGATACCGGATTTACCTATTTGCATCCAAGCTCCCCCATCTCCTTTTACATCAGCTCTTCCACTTAGGAGATGTAACTGACAAAATATGACAGGATTAGACTGTAATTATTAGTAAAACGACTATTCAAACAATAATGCAGCTGTTTTTAATACAAAATGTGCTTCTTTGATTGACTGATTCATCTGGTTTAAGAAATTTATATTAGATTCTCAATTACAAGACAAGTGTTCTGAACGCTGCACGCTGAATGAAATCTAGCTTTCAATACGCACAAACGGGATAGGATTTTATTGAATGCCATGCGACATACGTGAATCTCTTGACAAAAGGAATGTGACTGATAAACTGTCAGTCAATTTGATGTGCTTTATACTGTCAAGGCATGCCACCAACAGCTGTGAAAAGAGCCAATCTCCTTGAAACGTACTTTAATGCAGACTAAAACAACTCAGATCGGTGCTTTCAATTACAAGTTTCATCACTCATTAACAAACTGCAGGTTCATTGTACGGTCTGAAAAGTTTTATATCTAGAGGTATTCACGGACTATTCTAGGATATTAATGTTTTAAATGACATGGTACTATTCCACTCAGAACACACTCTACATTCTTGGTATAAATCACCATTTCTTGTTAACAATTGCACATATTTATCAGGCACAGATACAGAAGGATATCCAGACAGTTAAGTACAATATTCAAAATATTTTATAAATGGTTACTTTTCATTCCAAATTAATGCTTTATTATTTATAATAATAATACTTTTAACCAAAGGTTGCTTCTGCAGTCAAAAGTATTGGGACAAATGACCATTACACCCACAGGGACTTTTATGACATTGCATTTTTAATACATAGACATTAATATGTAGTTGGTCCGACCTTGCAGCTTCAACAGTTTCCACTCTTCTGGGAAGCCTATCCACAATATTATGGAGTGTTTTTGTGGGAAATGTTTGCCCATTCATCTAGTAGAGCGTTTGTAAGGTCAGGTACTTCCAGCTTTGTTGGAACAGTTTGGGAAAGGCCCTTTTTTTATTCCAGCATGACTGCACCCCAGTGCACAAGCCAAGGTCCATAAAGACATGGTTGGGTGATAAGGTATTGACTGGCCCTGACCTCAAGCCCATCAAACACCTTTTTGATGAACTGGAACGGAGATTGCAAGCCAGGTCTTTCCGTCCAACTAGTGGATGAATGGGCAGAAACTTCCACTTGGGGGACCAACTACACATTACACACACATATACATATAATGTAATGTCATAAAAGGGGTTGGACCCCCTTTGGCTTTAAGAACTACCTTCATACTTTCTATGAGGTGCTGGAAACATTCAATTGGTGCAAATTGGCCCAAAGTGTGCCAAGAAAATGCCCCCCCCCACCATTACACCACCACCAGCCTGAACCATTGATACAAGGCAGGATGGATGCATGCTTTCATGTCTTTTACGCCAAATTCTGACCCTGCCTTCTGAATGTCGCAGCTGGAATCAAGACTCATCTGACCATGCAACGTTCTTCCAGTCTTCCATTGTCCAATTTTGGTGAGCCTGTGCCAAATTGTAGCCTCAGCTTCCTGTTCTTAGCTGATAGGAGTGGCAACCGGTGTGGTCTTCCGCTGCTGTAGCCCATCTGCTTCAAGGTTTCACATGTTGTCCATTCAGAGATGGTATTCTGCATACCTTGGTGGTTATTTGAGTTACTGTTGCCTTTCTGTCATCCCGAACCAGTCTGCCCATTCTCCTTTGACCTCTGACATCAACAAGGCATTTTGGTCCACACAACTGCCGCTCACTGGTCTGATGTTATTCAGACCATTCTCTGTAAACCCTAGAGATGGCGTGAAAATCCCAGTAGTTTCTGAAATACTCAGGCCAGCCCGTTTGGTACCAACAACCATGCCACGTTCATATATTCTGCAATTTTTAAGAGCCCCTTGCAGAGTCAACCTTAAAGATGAACTTGTATTCAAGTCACCTTTAACATAACATTGCACTTTATAAACTTTATATTCGATAAGTTGAGGCTTGATACAATCATAAAACAAGATAATACCAACTTTTTTCCTTTAAATATTATATTATGATATATGTTGCTATCAGACCAGATTAAGATCACAATTGTATGTGGATTTAACAATGTGAACCTTTAGGATTGGGTTTATTAATTTTGAAATAGCTACTGTGATACAATCTCTGGTCGCTCTTTGGTGATATCACTGATTCACAGTTTACAACGGTAACCCTTTATTTGATGTTTCAAAGAATTGCAGTAGGACATAGAAAACACCCCATTAAATCCCCACAGATCAAGCACAAGATGTTACCAAAATTTCAATTATAGAACAAGTAGGTAATTTAAGTAATTTTGAAACTTTTTCTTTTTTTCTTTTGCACGTCTGCATTTCTCAAAGGTTTTCTACACTTTTGATCATTCTATCTTGTGATCAAAACAGTTTAAAAAAGGGGTAAACCATGTATCCATTTAGATGCCCAATTGTTCCACTTTTGTGAGCAGTAGGGATCGTAGGCATGCTGGGGAGATCCTCTTATCTCCCCTTAAAAGCCCAGGGAGTCATAAAATCAGTGGCAACCTAAGCACGGTTAAGTGACTCCCAGCTTTAACCCCGCCCCTTTCATCTGTTACTCCTCCCCTAGCCACACCCCTAACACCAGTGTCCCGATTTGACACTTGAATTGATGTGGCATTCGGTACAATGTGTAAAATGCACACATCCATGCAGGTACATCCATGAGATTTTATATACCTATACATGTACATATAAAAAACATGTTTGGATATATACATTGGCAAAGATCACCAAGAAATGAATGTTAGTGGCCTAGAAATGTTCCACACTACTTTAAATACATTCTATGGCCTGCATGAAAAGCCATAACTTATTTTGTTTGATATAATTTGTTTGTATTGTGTTAGGATTAGTAAACCTGAAATGCATGTTGCCAAGTCCATTCAAAAGTAACAATATAGTTCATGTATGACAGCTGGTTTGCAATTAATACCAATCTATGTGGCATAGATAGTTTATATTGTATCCAGTGGTCATTGACTAAAGCATCAGTTTACCAGCCACATTTTGATTAGTGGTCAATGTAAGCGACAATCATTACCTAACCGCCATCACACAGGAGTGAGCATGAACATCTCAAACATTTTGAGGGATGAATAAGAATGTTATATAGTCTCTTAAGAACATACTGACCATAGAAACCTTTCTTTTTTTCTGGCTTATATTATGCTCAATTCAGCTTCAGTCAATTAATACAGTGTGTTTCTTTGGACACCAAAAAATTTTGCTGTCTCCATGCACATGGAGATGGCCACTGTGTACCTGTGATTGTCTTTTTTTTTTTTTAATTCAACCACACAGGACAGCGGTTATTTCACAGATCACTTGATGAATGAGAAGTAGTCATGAAATCTTGCACTGAGATAGGAACGCCTATCACATGTATATATGGATTTATTCCCTTGTAATAGGTTTTAAAATCTTACCCGCGTGAAGGTATGCCAAGTCAGGGTTCTCAATGTCCAAGTGCTGCTCCTTGAGATGGTTGCGAAATTCCACTGGGGCATTAGTTGCATAATCACATTTTGGACAGTTGTACATTTTAACTCCTTCGTGCTTGCCGGTGTGCAAAATGTGTTTCCGGACATTTTCAGCACAATTTGATCTAAAACAACAGAATAGCACGTTAATGTGGTGTGAGCATTTTCCATTATTTTCCGAGTTTTATCTGCTATGGAATTCCAGAATTCCAGGGACACTTTGCCACCAGGTAGGCACATCTTTCCATAATACTGGGTATTAGAGCTAACCATTCACTTTATGGGCAGAGGAACAAAAGCTATCAAACTGATACATTTTATTAAAAAAAACTATGTCACACAGCATAATTAATATGCAAATAGGAATTAACCATTTCAGTGCCTGTAAGGAAAGCTGTACATTAATTTACTGTTACAGGGCATCTTACATTGCAGACTTCCCTCCCCTCCCCTCTCTCCAACCACAAACAAAAAAACAGCCCATCACGTACAGCATGCGAAAACATGATTTTGGGCAGATTTCAAATCAAGTGCAAAGTTTATAGCACGTTTTTTCTCCATGCTACTCTGAATATATATTTAACTTATAGCTTATAGGATATAGCTGTTGCCAAACAGTACAATCACAGATCAGGGGCATGACGTGTCTGTATGAGCCAACACCACACAGCATGTAAGCGAAAGCTACCAGTAAATAATAATAATAATAGGCGAGTTGCATACTTTGTGGCAACTCTGCTTCTCATCAGAAGACAGACTGTAAGCTCGGATATCAGTATATATCCTTCGATATCAGTATGTCTTATTGTGTGTTTGTGTTACTGTTAATTTTGTATACGTTACCTGATTGCAATAGTTTTATGGAAACTGCTATTTATATATATATATATATATATATATATATATATATTATAATATATATATTCAGAGTAGCTTTGGTTTGGACTGATCAGTGGTTCCTTCTGGTGACAGGTTATCAGGAGTAATAACATGATTGTCTTTTCATTCATTCAGTTTGTATGGAACCTCAGCGATGTCGCATCCACCACACAGCAAACGGGGCAGAGGACCACACAGTGCCCAGTGACGGATCTGACTGACATAGAACACGTTTTTTCTTTTTGAAAACCACTGATGTGGCGATCATGCAGAAATCAGTTTTTCAGCACAAGATCTGCTGTAATGGGGCCTTAGAGTCTGTATCCAGTACATTGATCTCATCGTACTATAGCAGCAGCGCTCCGATCTGTGCAAGTATATCGGAAACAAGTGCTCTTTAGTCTAGACAAAGGAATATGTTATCTGCAGTTGAGGCAAGTTAAAGGAAATGATCTCTATATAACAGGAAGCATCACTATGTTTATTTTATATTCCATGTCACAAAAATGCTTTGGGTAATTCGTTTAAAAAGAATAACCTGTTCAGATCAGGCCCCGTGCAACACTCCTTTGTCCTGTAAGTCTCTCAAATGTCTTATTTAAAAGGAATATATAGTACTCCCAGAAGACATTTTCCCATTTCTATTCTCTTCAACTCCTGTGAGCCCTTGTTCTGTGTGATAAGGCAATCTCCTTGGGGATCTGAGCTGTGTAGTTTCCTACCACGACTGACAAGGACTCGACTTGAATAACTGCTGTGCGCAGGTTGTAATTATGTCAGCTGGAGTGTTGAACAAGGGGACTGATTAATGTGATCCCCGGCCCCGGCGCAGTCCCTATCAAAACCACGGTGCAGGCCAGCAGTGGGGATGGGTTAAAGCCGAGAGACAAAAAATGTTGCATCGTCCATGATAGATGAATTGCTCCAACAGTCTTCAGGCAGATGTTCCAGGACAGTATAATATACAATTACTCTGCCTTATCACCTTCCCAGGGACAATAAAGCTTCCTCCTACTATAGCTCATGTGAGTGAAGGCAAAATTAGTTTTACTTTTACAACACGGACTCACTTATCATGTCGCCTTGATTGTGCTTTTACAGCTAAAGAAGCATATTCTGCATTTATGCTTAAAACAGAAATGACATGGTCTTAATCCAATATATGATATCGCTGCCCTCTCTGAGTGGGACCTGTAAGTCATTCCATACAGGGTTTGTCAGGTGCATCTCGTGCCCCATGATACTCAGACAGCTTCTTGGGGATGGCCGTCTCCCTGACCTAATTCGCCAGGCTGGCCCTTCTTATACAACTGGCAATAAGTGATACATTTTCATTTCATACGGGTAGGCAGAAGATAAAATCATGTTAGACACAAATACAAGACTCAACAGAATATCACGAGAACAATTTAAAAGTAAAGGCCCAGTTCACATCTTATTAACTACCTCATCGCCAAAGTTATTACTTCCATCTGGACTACAGCACTGATCGGGATTTCTTTGTAGAAGCCGCTTTGACTTTTTTTTTAAAATTAAAATCTCTCTAATGACATTCGAGTCAATGGCAGCCTTTACTACCTATTCTGTCCTTTTGCACTATTGGAAGCTACCCGACTATACTTTGTCAAGCAACAAGACACAGCACTGAAAATCAGTGTTGAAGTTGAAGTTTAAGATGAATAACAGAAAAAATGACATGCTATTAAACGCTTTCTTGGGCAAATCGCTGACACTGCATAGCCCAAAAGACTGTAAGGGTTACTGTGGCTACTGCACAAAGCATGCCTATGATAACATGATGTATATGCTTTACTAAGCACGACAGATATAAGCGTGACAGTGGACAGCAAATCCACACTCTCTCTGCTAAATTGTGTAATAAAAAAATATATAATTTCTAAAATAGATTGTTAAAGTGATAAAATTATACTGTAAACAGGCTATAAGACAGCAAAAATGGTGTTGTTGGCCAATGTTAAAGAAAGCATTGTACAAGCCCAAGTTACCTCGAGACTTGGACATTATGGGGCACCCGTCCCAGACACTAGTGCTATGGAAAACTCCAGCTGTTCTACCGATGCTAGTACTTTTTTTTATCTAAGAGCAGTGAAAAGGCTTCCAGAATTTAACGACCCAGTGCAAGAATGCCAATATCCAACACATGACCTGTAATGCTCTGGTGAAAGCAATTGGCAAACCTTCTGCACGGGAGTCACGTTGGCAGCAACATATTCCGGCCAAGCAGAGAGATAGCCCTACGGGGCGGTTACAAGACTTATCGGCACAGCCTCCATTGCGCACAGTTCTCAGGTGCCACATGTAATAGAGTGTTGGGTCGAAATTTTAGTATTTGTGTTAGCCTCTGGAGGTAATGATGTGAAAATGTAGTTTCGTGCGTTAGGTTATATGCAGCGGGTACAATGTCATGTTATGGTGGGATCGTACTATGCAGAAAGAGTGATAATACGTAGTTCAGACCATTTTATCTGTTAACGTTACATGCAAGATTACCAATTGAGGGCTGATGGGTGGTGGAGTGTGCAGGTTCAACTTCATACACCACTTAGTGGTATCAATCCTGAATCTAAGACAAGACCAAGGGCCGATGTTTGCCTCTTTAATTCCTAATAGTTCTAGTCTGCCATCATTCTGTTTTTCTGTGTAAAGGGTATCCTGGCTGCAGGGTTAAGAAATTGAGGAGAGGGGAGAAAAAAATCAACGAGGTTTAATTTGCTAAGAACATTATTTAAAGGACGGGCACATATACTAGTATATAATACCAGCTGCACGATAATATGGAGGTCTGCTCACTCTGAAGACACTTCATGAGGGTTAAAAAAATACTGTTTGCTTTGTGACACTCCTGGTGTACACAAGAATTAATGTTTTCTAGAAGTTTGGCTAGTCAATTGAATTGAGGTGGCTTGTGAGAGCACTTCAATTTGTCATTACTGAATGTGTTATATGCCTTTTCGCAGCAACACTGACAGCTTCTGGACTCCCGAAATCAGGTGTAGAGCAAAGTGTAGATGACAGATGAGACATAGGTGAAATAAGTTGATATGATCCCAGACAACGGATAAAAGAGATACTGAAATTGAATTTAGCCATTACACCAACATATTATTGTAAAGCAGTAGAGTGCTGAAAAATTGTATTTGAATTTGAACTCTGTGATAAGTAAAAGATATTTTATCCATACAGAGGCCGCCAGATAATAAGGAAATTGTTATAAAAGTCCTAATTTCTGATCAATTTTAAGAATAACATAAGATGCCAATGAAGAACCATGCCAAGTACTCAACCAACTAGGGGTTATCTAGACTCTACCCAACCCACTGCTGCTTACAAACAAAATCCAAGCTCTACTGCTGTCCAATAAATAATCACAGTGCCAAACTCTTCACTTAAAAATATCGATAACTAATTACACTTCTATTTAAATGCCTCACAGGAGAGAGGTGTGAGTTCTCCATTAAGGCGGCAGCTAAGAATCTCACGTTACAGATTCGGAGTGGAAATTAAGTTAATATTCGGTGGTTTGGAGTAAACCTTTGGTTACAATTCTTTCAGCTGACGGGCTCAGGGTTTCGTGATGAAGTAAACATGAAGTAAGGAAGGTAGTTTGAAGAAACAAAGACCAATCAGGTAGCAAACCTTGGCCATTTAATATTGAAATTTGACCACTAGCTATATTCTCCCACCCCCAGTTTGGAAGATGTAAGGAAGATAGTGTAAAATTGCAATGGTTATCTTAGGACAGGTTTTAGTGGAGAATATAACCTCTTGGTAAATGTTCATAGCACCAAGGGAACAGCAGGGGTCGAAATAACCTTAACTGTGAAGATATCAATCACCCTATATAAAGTTCATTCAATCAAGAGGCATGGTGGGGTGACGACAGGGAACTAGCGATAAGAGTTCCAAAAGAGAGTTTTAAGGAATCTAGTAGCTTTTCCAATGTTTGGGATAAATATTTTTTTCCATATTTTGGGAAAATGTGTGACAAAGAGAGAGGCTCGCGTGAGGTAAAGTCTGGTTGTCTTACACAAAGGAGACTATAAAATGATTTCAATAATTCATGAACTAGAACAATCTAGGAGAATAATCAAATAATGAAATCCACTTATTTCTTTATACAATGTGCAAAAGAAAAACACTGCCAGGTGATTATACACATGGACTTAATTACATAAAGCAATATGTAGAAAAAAAAAAAGCCAATACTGACATCATCCAACAACAGTAAACATGTACGCCATTAAGAGCAACAAAGATACATGCTTTAGAATTGCCCATTATTACACAAATACAATGAGAGATTTCAGAGACCTTTATTTAGGGGGTAGGAGAGATAAATGCAAAGTGAGTCACTAATTTCCAAGAATACACCAACGTGGTGGTATTTTAATAGAGTTCTATAAAATTGTAGAAACAGACTTAACCCCATGTGCACTAGTGACATATTAAAAAAACAAAAGAATGTTAAGCCATGTAAAAAAAATATCTCTTTAAATAACCAATCCTAATGAGCTAAGCTGTTATACGGAACTCAAACAATAACGTAATTTTAGAAATTGTGCATGGCTTGTAAACCTTTCACTATAGGAACAGCCAGCTTCTCTAGAGTACGGGATTCAGCCAATCCGGATGTGATCGTATCACTTAGGCCTTCTCTGAACAGTAATAAATGATTTGGTGGATGATCATGATTTTTAATGTGCTGGATATTTATGATTGCAGTCAAGTGTAAGGAAAAAAGGCTACAGGCAGTTGTAAAGTAAGCCCATGTACTTTATCTACGTATCCGGGATGGATGATGTGCCATAAATATTTATATGCAAATTGAATAAGATTTTATATGCCAACATGAACACACAAACTTGAAGCATGGCTAGTACAAAAGACCAGCCAAGGTATCTTTTGTTAACCATTTATCTTGGTTTTAACAGTTTGCCACCAAATACACACCCCAGTTAGCTGTATTCTATTTTCTATGTGTTGTTGAAAATCATATTATAAACAAGGAAGATCATGTTAAAAGTGGCATGTGTAGTTAAGCCTAGCACAGCCCATTAAGTCATAGGGTTGGACATATCCACGCAGTGTTTTACTTTGTTATTGTGTTGGGAAAGACGGTATGTTGTGAAATCACTGTAAAGCATTATTCTGTGCTTGACAACTATCATGTATTACAGGCTTTATTCTGTGATGTAATTTATACTCCTAGAATAAGATCCTGACAGGTCCTTTAGCTTCACCAATACAATAATGTAATTGTTGGTACATGTTAATATAGGGGCTAAAGTAGGCTTATAGCCTTAGGCAGGGGTATCCAACTTGCGGCCCTCCAGCTGCTGCAGGACTACATCTCCCATAATGCTCTTTCAGCTAAGAGGCTGGCGGATGAGTATGGGAGATGTAATCCTGCAGCAGTTAGAGGGCCGTAGGTTGGACACTCCTGGCCTAAAGAATGAATGCTGGCAGTCACCCCTTACTATCGAACCTTTAAGATTTAGCTACAGAGACTGATCATCTTGGATTGAGTTCCACTACTTGAAACATTTCATATGGTGCTGCCCTGCAGTGGATGGAATGTTAAATACATAGATGTATCCATTATACATCCCACAAACTATACGGTAGTACTGTACATGTGATGATCAGTAACATGTGAATTGTGTATGTGTCCTAGAAAGTAGACCAATGTGATCACTAGCAACCACTGAACCAGCAGCACCCCATGGAAGTAGAAGTCAGTGGCGTAACAGAAGAAGATGTTAGCAGAGAAATGCCTCCTACAGTTTATTCAATCATGTCTTACCAATTTAACTGTGAATACATACAGCCAACTTTGTCCTCCTGCCAGGAAGGGCTGATTTTTGGTCTTTCATAATGCATTGTTAAAAGATTAAATCCATGAACATAACATGTAAGAACCACTGTCTTTCAGTATTTTGTATGATATTACAAACACAAGAGAAAAAAAGAAGCACATATTGCCTTCTATGTTTACTAGATAAATCTATTTATTGATGTGGTTATGAGAGCCTCCTCGTGTCTTATAGTTTATTGTTCTTCAAAACCTAAAAGACATCCCCTCGAAAGATTACATGCATCTCTAATGGTGTTGTACCAAAACAGTCATCTTTATCATTGTTGTATTCGATTGTTGTAAGTTGTAAGCAGGTACTACATTTTAGTTTTCCCCACAGTGCTTTGCATGATCACCTTTCCATTGCGTTTTAATTAAAGGGACAACAGGAGATGAGATAAAAATAGCATCCGTATTTTCCCAAATAGAAGAAGAATCTATCATGACCATCAATGATTTTTTAAAGAGCTATATTATCAAAATGTGATAACCTTATTCCTTTCTAACATTTAACATCTCAAATAAAACAGAAGATAAAAACCTACCTGTATTCACACCAAGGGCACCTGTAAGGTTTCTCACCGGTATGGACTCGTTTGTGTCTTGTGAGATGGGACTGAGTTGTGGAAGCAAAGTCGCACTCATCACATTTGAAGGGTTTCTCGCCTGCAGAAGTAAGGGTTATAGAAAGACCATTTATTGCCCGGTTTGAGACCAGCAGTAAGAAGACGTATTATAAGTCAACGGTGATACAATTCTAGCAAAACATTTCATACAGTGGTCTTTAGCACTATGTGACAATGATCTGCAAAACGTTCCATGGAAGGTGCCAAGTTGGTGTAAGTCAAACAAGAATTCCAAGTAATATTATTTTTATGCATCAACTCGTTAAATCTAACTTCCAGTATGCTTCCAGTAGGATTGATTTGTTTATATTTTTAAAAAATATATCAAAGAGAAACACTGGTATACCGACTGTAAAACCATCCTTTTTGTAAGGCTTTAGTTTATTTATCTTGGCTTCCAGTTCAAGAACCTCTTTTCCCTGTGGAGGAAAATTTGGAGCAGTGCAACTCAAGAGCTGTTTTATTTCACTATATTAACTGGAGTACTTAGGACTTTGAAGACCTAACAAATTTGTGATAATTTCCTTTCTTCTTTCCCCGCCTCTGAGCTTAATCCGAGCCTTTAAATAGGCAATATGTAATTAGTATTAATAGGGAACACTTTTGAAATAAAATAGGAACGTCTTCCTACAGCAGGACATTTTGAGATTTTTATTCTTGGTTTTAGTAGCAGGGCAGCATTTCCATTGCCAGGGTAATATTTTACAGAAACGATCGGTTTATTCTTCACTTATAACATTGATTAGTAGGCGCTTAATATTGCAAAATAACTTGGCAAGCTCAAGAGAAAAAAAAATCTATTTTCCCCCTAAAAAAAAATAAAATATAAAAAAAAACTTTTAATAATGTATCAGTAACGCGTTTAAACTTGTTTTTAGCAGTTTAAACAAAGAATATGTGTACGTTATTGATTTCCTTTTTTTTTTTTTTTTTTTTTTTTCTTCTTGATACTGAAGCTAAGCAGCCTCCTGACTGCCCCGGGTGCAGCCAAATATGTGGAAATAACACTGGGACATAACAATGAGAATGGGATGTGAGAATACAGGGATTTAGGTGGAAAGAGGAATTACACAAATGAACTCCCACCACTGGGATCGTGAGGTTTACCAAGTTCGGAAAGTCTGACATGTGAAAGCACATACAAACTTAAGGGGACCCTCCAGCTCAAAAAATGCAGCATTTCTCATGCATAATCTAATCCTTGTTTCTTCAACACTTTAAAGGGTTTTGTTGTTCCCTTTGCTAGTAAGGGTTTTTCAATAAACCACAAAGAAGTTTTTCCAAAATTTCATTTGAGTCGCCATTGTTAAAGGTGCTGTTCCACATAGATGTTTTTTCCCCCCAACTTTCCTAGATTATTATATTATTACGTACTACTTTGATATACATCTTAAATACGTGTATTCCTTTTTTAAAAAAAAAAAAAAAAAAGTTATTTTTTTTTAAAAAAGGGGGAATGGGCGGTACCTTTATAATGTTTTAGTTTAAAGAGATCTCACTCCCTATCACACACAAATCACTCTCATTACATAAAACACCTGACTCAATCACACTCACTCCCCATGACTTGCCAATAGGATGTGTAAAGCTTTGCTGCTTCACATGCATGCGCAGGAAATGGCAGGTGGTAGTGGCGGTAGGCGGTCAGACTTTGGAAGAATGACAGGACACAGTTTCTAGGCAAGTGTAGTAGTTAAATAAACTTAAAAACTGTGTTTAAAAGAGACCTGGAGAAGCATTTCTTGCAATACAATATTCACTAAGCCCCTATATGTTGAGTATTTAATAGTATGTAATAGTATGATATGCATGTATACTCCCTAATCAGTCCTTGGGTCTCAAACTACCAAGTACATTTAAATGCACGCATTATTTAGTTATCGGAGTTAGAAAATGAGACACCTGTGTCATGTTATTCCTCTCCATGACAGCGTCTACAGAAATCATTTATTTGTCAGTACATATCTTACACATGCCTGGTGGATCTCCAAATCTAGTAAACAGGAGTTGAGCTCCCTTTGAGATAAATGTGAATAGCAACAGCCAATTACATGTATGCTATATACACATATAGTAACATAGTAAATTAGGTTGAAAAAAGACCCAAGCCTATCAAGTTTATTCCTTCAATGTATTCTTCCGGCTTTTGATCCTAAAGAAGGCAAGAAAAAAAAATAATATATTTTTTAAAATTTTGCCACTTAGCAGGAAAAGATCCTTCTTGACTGCAAAAGGAAATCGGATTTCTCCTTGGATCAAGAAGCTCTAAAATAGTAATTTGTATTCAATCATTTATAGCGCTGTATGTTCTGTGTTTTTAAAGTGATATCCAGTTCCTTTTTGAAAGCATCCATTTTATTTGATAACACTACCTCCTTTGGCAGTGAATTGTGCATGCAATCTTTGTTCCTCCAGTCCCAGAGGATGACCACTGTTTCTTACTGGCCCTGAACTTATTTATATAATGTTATAATATCCCCTGTTTTTCTAGCTAATATAATATTATAGCTAATATATATACATGCAACTTCATAAGTCTCTACTCTAACTAAGATCTTTCTATCCCCTTATTAATTTTGTCCCCTTCTTGGCACTTTTTGTAGTTTCGTAATGTCCATTTTTTTTTTTTTAAGGACTGGTACTTTCATCATTTGAATACGGCTCTTAATATTCTTTAATGGTCTTCTTTATCACACATTTTGAATCTCGTGTTTTTGGGGCTTACATTTGACCAAAATGTAGAAATATTCTTGATAATATGGCGGTTTGGAGACGCACATATCAGATGGTAATTTAAAGTTTGGAATAATCCTTCCCCGCTGCCAATGTTACAGACAGTCACATGGGTGGCTGCACTTCTTTAAATGTATTCTTGACTATTTCGTCTTAGTATCAACTACGGCTTGTTAAAAGGGGCAATGTAAAATCTGTGTGATGTGTTCTCTCTTATTACTTTCCCTATAATTAATGAATGTTACTTGTCAGTTTTAGGGAAAAAAACAATTCGTAGTCATTTATGCCACAAATATCTTTCACAGAGAAGACAGTCACATAATTCTAGAAGTTCCGTTTGGCAGCTATTTGTCAATCATCTCCAATATAATTGGAGGTGGCTATGCTGTTGATTGAACAAAATACTACTATATGTCATGATGTCTCTTGAAACTGTCAAGCTTGTGCAGCCTATGAAGTACAAAGCAATCTCCAAATGAATGATGAACTGACTAGGTGCTGCTATGATCGTAACACAGCTGAAAGGACTGCTTTTAATTCACTAAGTGAGAAAACGGAGAGTTTCAGTAAGTCTGCCTGAAAAAAGGTTCTAGATCCGGAATCAGAGCTGTTCTAGATTATCTGTTTTTTAAAGGAATTATTTCTTTATCTATGTTGATAGATGCACATGCATATGTTAGGGCCTTGCAAATCACACATTTTGGACCAAACCAAATTTAAAGCATTGTCTGTGAATTTTAAAAACCAAACTAACTTGCAAGTTACATTTAAAAAAAAACCTTAAAAGCAGTCAAGGTGCTTACAAATAATTTTGATCGCTCTCTGGAGGTACCAGTATCGACTGTGTCAGCCTGACCAGGCTTATTCTGATCAACCTAATAGAAGCTTAATTCCAGTTTCAGACATGGTCTGGCCCTAATTAATATGTGTGTGTAAACTGAAAATAACACATACACTTACATAATACCCATATATGTACTGTATGTGTACATATGTGCATTTCACATGCTGAATAAAATGAAAAACTAATATTAATGTACCATCTAGAAAAGAGTACAGAAATAGAAGTGGTTACGGAGATTCCAGAATGTGAAAAAGCATTGCATGCAGACCATTGAATGTAGGACATATTATATAGGCTCTCAGCGTTACTTCCGTGTGACAGTACCAAGCACATCATAGAAGATTCTCCTTCCTATCACGCCTTCAAACCAGGGAACAAAGGTCATATTGAAGGGTGAGAAACAGGAGCACTATTTAATTATGCTTCACAAATTAACCCCTATGTGTCAACATTTACAGCAGCTCCCGACTGCTTATTGTCAAGATGTTTAAATGGCCATAAAGGCGTATGTAGCTGAATGGTAATTACAAATGTAACTGTCCTAACTGTCCCCTTCATGGCATGCTTTAACATAATGCAGCGTTGTGTGCAACATTAAACAGGAATCCCGGGAAGACAGCGGTGCAGCGACAGGCATGGATGGACAATGACATGCGGGAGAACAAGACAATTATTACATATGCACATAAACAGGTTTTAGTACAGGGTACTGAAAACGAAAATATTTTACTGCTAAGAAAATGACATTCAATTTGAGACTTGTAGTAGCGATTGGGACTATATTTAAGAGCGATAAAATAATACATTTGTGAAGATAGCAACGTGTTACTCATAAGAACGTGTTATGTGCTGTAATGATGCACCGGGTAATGTAGTGATCTGTCAGTGGCTTTCCTCACAGAGTAGACAATAAGAGGAATGCCGTATAGATATTATCCATTCCTTTACATAGAGATACATGGGCAACGACAGTATCTGTGCTGGTGTATTGATGTTTGCTAAATGACCAACCTGTGTGTTGTCTCCGGTGCTTGGTAAGGGCGTGGCGAGTCCCACCAGCGAAGCCACAAAGGTCACACAAGAATGACTTCTCGCCTGTTGCAACAATAAACAGATGTGGGATTGTGGAGGTCACAGATCGTTAAAACATATCTATCAAGGCTTTCAGGCTTACTAATTCCTCCAATCAAATGTTTCCATGTAAATATGTCAAATGGGAATGAAATTACCACTGCGGTTTATTGACTGTGATAAAATCTGAAAAGCACCACTGAACATAATTACATACTTGTCAGACCCATAAAAATTAGCTTTATTATCAATGAAATGGTTTTGTACAACTTCATTTCTGTTAGATGCCTTCCAGATGGGGCTGCTTTATGCACTTGAACAGTTTTTATGCATATCTTGATTTTTTTTTTTTAATTTTTTTTTTTTAGCAATTCCCATACATCTGGCCTTTCTGAGCTCACCAAATTCTGCCTCGAAATTTCAATATACAACTACATATGAGACTGTGTGTTAACTATATTCTCAACTTACTTTATGATAGGCTTTAATATAGCGAAAGGTACATTATCTGCACATAGTACAGCTTGTTTAAATCTCTCCTCAACAATAGTGATTACAGGTTGCCATTTAAAATTAAAATGTAGATTAAAGAATATGTTTGCTAGAGAGTGACAACTCATTAGTTCTGTATCAGTTATGAAGGGCCAACCCCAGTGATTTTGACTATGAAGAACCTGTCTTGCCCTATGTAATGCCTAGTTAAATTAGGGAGATTTCTTGAAAGTCCCTTACCCACTGACCTAGGCATTACGAAGGGCCTGCTCAACCCTTCTTGTTGGAGAAGTTCACTAGAGGTTGGCCATTCACAAAGCTCACTTTAGTGAATAAGCCCAAATGTTACCTGTAAACTATAAAAGCATACAAGGGAGGAGAACACTTGGTTAATGGATGTCAATGTCATTTTTAATCAAGATTTTCCACAGTTAGATCACCAGGTATTACAGATTTAGGACAACTATCTCAATACTGCTGATTTTGTGAAGTTCATTGTCCACTCATGGCTGCCAATAAACATGATTATGCTTAACCATCTCTGACTAGATTAGTAACATGGCCTAATTCTATCCTCAAGAGGCTACACCATAGGAGTGCACTAAATTAATGACACTACTCAACCTACTCAAAAGAAATGTTAAACTTGAAATTATACTGCTTTTCTCATTAAAATAACCCTGGAGGCTATATTCAATAAGTGCCTAAGAAGATCATCACTGCCACGATCAGTTGTTTGTTCCTCTGGCAATAAACAGGTCAAGCCTCACTGACTTCGTTGAACCTAAATAAGTCATTCTGCACCAAATATTGCTCATAAGGCATAGCCCAGGACTTGGCTGCAAATGTAATGAGAATGTAGAGAATAAAAAAGAGATTCCTAAACAATAAGAATGGGATACATTCCTCCACATGTCCTGGAACTTAAGTCTATTAACTGATTTTAGTTAAACGCAAAAAACAATGGGCAGACTGTCCCACTACATGGAAATATACAGAAATCAACAACGGAGACAGCAGATTGTCTTTTGCCCTTGTGTGAGATGAACACAAGCTTCTGATAATTATATAGACAAAACAGTTGTCCATAATTTGTTGTCACCTTTCATTATTTGAACACCATCTGATCAATTTCCCTAACACGCATTTGACTTGGAAGTATGTAAATTCTGTATAGCAAGGAATATAACCTGAAGCATCACAGAAATTGGTATCTCATATCAGCAGATAGAGTACTGTGGATTTACCGAACATATGATTACCACATTCTCGCTTTGACCTTAACATTTCTTAGACAGTCAAAATGAACGATTGCTTTGTGTAACTACCCGGGATGCTTACATGATAGCGGGGGCACGTTGGAAAATGTTTTTTCTTAACAACTTGAATTAGTTTCAAGTGTGCCATTTTGCATTCAAATATAGAAAGACATGAAAACCAATCCTTTATTTTCTATTAGAAAACAGCCACTGTCCCCTCTCTCTCATTATGGTGCAGACTACAAGACCTAACAACAAAAATCTATATTATTGATCTAACCAAGTCTCCACAATTATTCTTTAGAAGGAAACACCGACGATAAATTACATCTGCACTGGCTTTTCATCTGCTGTTCGATATAAGTGATCTCTCAGGGCAGACTGGAGACCTTAAATCGTCAACACCCTTGTCAGAAGAGCTAAGGAGACCAGGGCCTCCCACAAACTGCTTTGGATATTGCTCAATAATAATAAAAAAAAACTTTTAAACCTAAATGGGATTCTAGCTAGGAGTGGACCTGGCCCAACATTTAACACAGTGATTGGTGCATTTATATATTATAAACACATGGCAACAATTTGAGTTGAGGACATGCAAATGTTACTTATTTGTAGAAATATACATTGTGGATACTCAACACGAAAGCCCCTTACTATGAATATTATAATAAATGTGATTAGTATAATATAATTATTACATGCATTCTTAATAAGAATAATAGTAGTAGTGATAAAAATATGCTTTTGCATTTTTTAAATTGTAGAGTTTACTGTAATGGCTGGCCCTATACTCCCGAAAAATGAGTAAAACTGGAGAATGAGAGTATTTCACATTCCAGCAAATCAGACAAAGAACCCGGAGAAAGAGAGAGATTGCAGAGCAGGAGAATGCTGGTTAGGAAGCCGAGACCAGGACATATATCTCAGACTAAAATAAGACGCCATAAAGATTCAATTTTCATTTACAGCTGCAGGAACTAAAAGGATGTTTCAGAGCGGATGCCTTCTCTCTCAATGTTTACGTTAATGGTATTTGTTACAAAATGTGTGTTTTAATTAAAAAAAAAAAAAAAAAAGTATGACGAGGCTATAAAACGTTACTTTTGGTCCCTTCGTCTTCTGTAGACACAAACAAGATAATTAACACATATTTCTAAACAGACCTGTGTGAGTCCGGTAATGATCTTTCATGGCGGATGCAGTGAGAAAAGAATAATGGCATGTTGGCCAAGTACATTTAAATGGCTTTTCTCCTGTGTGTAGTTTCATGTGGTTGTTTAGAGCCCACCTCTCTCTGAAACTTCTGTCGCAGAGATTGCATGAGAATTTCCTAAATGTAGAAAGCACAAAGAGATGCGTTAGAACATAAAAATAAAATCAAGACAAAAAAAAAACAAAGAAAAAAAAAAACCAGAAAATCACATATCTAGGTTTGAAAAAAAGATGAGCCTTTTGAAAACCGAGCGTCGGTAAACGCAGTGCCTTTGTTGAAGGGAATTGCAGCCTAGGACTGTCATGTCTGTATAACCAGGCATTGATTTTTCTGTCGAGGCCTGGCCCGTCAGCCATTTATTCTCCGCTTTGCGGTTGGGCCCAACGGGTTTGAAAAATTCTTTTACAGTCCAGTCGCCCCTGAGGCAAATGTGAGAATAGATTTCACCTGTACAGACCCACACCACTTATCCAGGGCATGTGCTGTCAGAGCAAAGGCTAAATGAAACTCGATCTGTTCTGGAGAGCTCAGACAGTCAAGTGGTGCTAAATGCTCCATTGCTGTGAACATACATCTTTGCTAGGCTACCTTATTTAATCACTGTGCGATGAAAGGGGGTGGTGGGGCAGACACTGCAGTTCTTACAAAATGTTGGGCCACATCAACAAATTGTCTAGTGATTGAGATGTTGGATATTAGGGAAAAATTAAGAGAATATGGGCTGTTTGTGAATAGGTCTGATGGCAAGTTTTAAAAGTGATCTTATCACCATAGCAACTTAAGGAATATTGCCGCTGACTTGGCTTGGGAATTACTATTTATTAAAAAAATAATTCTCATTGGACTTGTAGCACCTCCATCTACCAGTATCCGCTTTGAAGGGTTACAGCTAAAAACAGTATAAATAGTGTTTTCTTAAGACACAAGAGTCTGACATACAGTCTCAAAGTCAAGGACCAGGCTTGGTCCATGATGTTCAGCTAGCCACCTGCCCCCTGCTAATGCCAATGTTTGCTCCCAGCTTCAATGGCTTTGTGTTCAGACCCCATATCCATTCTAGGACTGCACTCCTTAACCTTTAACTGAATCTGCCTAATAGCAAAACAAATACCAATGCCTCTATTCATTTACATTTATATGATCACAAATGCACACACAGTTTTACTTAAAGTTCACATGCAGTAAGCCTATACTTTTCATTAGATATATATCGTGGATGTGAGCTTCACCACAAAGTCTACGTCCATCATATAGATTGACAGGCTGGATGAATGACATATGCTATAGCATCTCTAGAGAAAAAAAATAAAAGAACAAAAATAGGAAAGCAGTACAAAAATTGATCTAGTTGAGCAACGGAAATTGTTATGGCACTAAATGGATTTTGGCTCAGGGTCTAAAAGTACAGGTAATGACAAGGTGCAAAGGGTCCAGAGCAGGTATGCTAGTATATGTGTGTGTGTATATATATATATAGTGTAGACTTTGTTAATGTTTTAAATGATTATTGTAGCTAGAAATGGGTGAGTTTTAATGGAATATCTTCATAGGCATACAGAAGCCCTTTATCACTCCCATCACTCCGTTGTTCCAATGTCACGTTGTGTTGGCTAATACAAGCTTATGTTTAAAAGGCTTATTGATTATTAGTAAACCCTTTTGCAATTATGTTACAGCTGGAAATTTCCTTGCTTTCCATAAAAACAGCTAAGGGATCCCAAACTTTGGAATGGTAGGGTTTGTGTTTATATAACACATAATATATTTATTTTATATGTTTATATATATTAGTGAATGGTCTGTGTGAGGTTCATAGATAGATAGATAGATAGATAAATTACAAATATGGAGTGTATCATTCTGGCATCAATGAAAGGCAGACTCTATCTTATAATAAAACCATATAAAAAGTCTCATTTATTTACACCCCCTGGGCTCTGCACAGACAATAGTAGAGAGATTTGCATAAAAATTGGGCAGGTCGACCATGGGTATCAGCAAACGACTGCATCATTTGGAAAACTAAATGTGCTTTAGCCTTCAAAAAAAAAAAAAAAACAGTATCTAATGACAATGCTGACTTTGACTCATGATATATAAGCGTGTGGCAAGCCCACTTAATTGGACCCCGGCACGTGTAGGTTTACGCTATAACACAAAAAACAACATTGAACTGGAACACTGATCTATGCAACTCTTTTCAATTCTATATTATTGGTTTTGCTAGGTGTTTTACTCTCTTTCTAATTTATAGAATTATGATCCTACTATTATTATAGGCATAACGAGAGAATTTGTGGCAAAACTGACTCTGTTTGTTTAGATATATAGACTGAGATGCTTCCAATATCTTAAAATGGAGATGCGATTTAGAACATATGAAGCAGATCTGTCATTTTATTATTTTCTCTGCAGGTTTAAATGTTTTGTTAAAAAAAACTTTAAAGAAGCTTTTTCCATATTTATGGCTAAAGCCTTTGTTTTTGAGAATTAAATGGTCGTGGCCAAAACAAATTAATAATTTACATCCATCCTATAGAACACATGTGTCAGCATTTAGGGGGTTAAATATTTAGGTTTCCTAGACCGCGCATGTGCAGCGTTTCTAATTGGATCTTGTATGGTGTCTACTTTAGTCAGGTCTGAGTATCATAGATTATATTTTATTTTGCAGCTGGAACATCTCATTGGTGAAAAATGATTTACGCATTACAGCAGTAAAACCACATAATATTTCCTTGTGCTAATAATAAAAGCCATTTTTTTCATTCTCCATATAGGTTTCAAAATGTTTGCATAGGAAGAGGCCAAATAATGTTAATGTTTGTTACACACACACACACACTCATACATTTTATTTAGCGGTTCCATCTATTACCCTTTACCCCATACCATATGTAAACTCTCTAAATGAGCTGACCCCTTACCCTGACATTGGCGCAAACGCCCCAGAAAGTTCCCAGGTGTACCTATACCACATTGGTCTACTTAGTGTTGTATTCCAATAGCTTTCTTGGCTTTTCTGTAATACAGATCTGTGTGTATATATATATATATATATATATATATATATATATATATATATATATATATATATATATAATCATTGAGAGGGTAAGTGACACAGCCTACCACCAGGAATGGTAGAGGTGAAAAGAATGGATGTGATAGGCATATGACTATTCTGAATCTAAGATGAGACCAAGGACTGATTAGGGTTTGAGTCGTTACATCGGGGAAAAATGGTCACACCAGATGGGCTGAAATGTTTAATATCTGCTGTCAAATTCTACGGTGATGCGCTTGTGGAGGTAAAGTGCTATCAAGATGAACGTACATGTAGACAACAAGGTCTATTCACTACAGGGAGTGTTTGCGGAAGAGCTGAATATTTCAACAGAAAATATTGTAAATGGCCAACCACAGTAAACCACAGTAAACGTCTTTTGCAAGGTCTGAGCTTTGATTTATTATCATTTCTTTGCGATCTCTCCGATTGTAATAATGCTAGAGACACCGCTGGTAATAATAAAAATAACTTGGTTACTGTGATAGCAATTAAAAATCCTGCCATGTTACGGTGAGTGCCCCTCACACATGATGCTGCTTCACTTGTCCTAGCTTTGCTGAGGTTTTACTCATATATACTCAGGGGCTGAATTTGTTGGTAACTGCTGCTAAGTTCTTCTGTCCAGGGTGTAAATGATTCCATTTTGAGGTCAACTTAGTTAGTAAACACTAATTTCAATTCCATATTAGATGCCATGGTTTTGGAATGAGATGTTTCACAAGCAGGTGCCAACTAAAAAAAAGTCACTTTGCTATGAATGTATTAGATGCAGTAGGACAGCCTAGTTAATAGTTTATCAATGATGGGTAATCCATTTTTATGGTCATAAAAGCAAAAATTCAGTGCGCATATTTAATTAACATGGTCATTTTCAGGCATGGTGTTTTTGCAGAAGAACACTACCCATCCCACTTTTGGACGCCTACAGACACAGGTGTTTGGTGTTCTGCACCTCTCTAACCATTGGGCACAGCTTGTGAGGACCTCATTTACGGGCCATAAAAATGAATAGGTTACCGAATGCTTTTTATAGGCAGACATAATGTTGGAGAAATTAAGAGATTTTCTTTTTCCTGTTTATACATTGTAAAGCTGCTTCACACTGAGTCAAGAGAAGCCGCGCACTATTTCAGCTTGAAATCACTATAAAATCAGTTTTCATTCCAGACATTATTGTTATTGAATAATATAAATGATATTGTCTGTGGAGTGAGTTTTGTAAGCATATGACTCAAAGTTGTTGCAATTTAAAATAAATTTTAACTCCGGCTGAGAAAGATTCCCCCCCCCCCGCATCAGAATAAATTGAAACACATCTACTTTAAAAGACAAATTGGATTTTCCAAAGATTAGGTCAGAGAATTAATCTTAATAAATTTATGCACAGTTCTGGGGCATGGATCTATCTTTGACCTTAGTGTATTGTATCAAAAAGGCAGACTTCTCACAAGTGCCATTTATTGTATTATCTATTAAATTCCTAGAACTGTTTCTTCAACTGCCATAGAATGCATTCTTAAATCATAAAACTATGCGAAAGAGCAAACCAGAATAGAAACTGCCCGGGCAGGATATTAAGGCAAAAATACTAAGCATGGAGATTTTACATAGCCACAGAGATAATGGCTTTAAAAAAAATGAAGGGCAAAGGGGTATTTTTCTTAATTGTTATTATTATTTATTGTCTTATATAGCGTCATCATATTTCACAGCACTGTACAATGGGTTATCAAGAATCAGTCATTGCTTAACATTGATATACACATCAAGGTCAAATGTCATGTTTAAGGATGTCCCATTATGTCCATTTACAATAATATGCTCATGAATTAGTGATCTACCTTAACCTTCTGAATGACCTTGTATAAGCAAAGCAAGGCTGGGCCATAAGGACATTTTCCCCTTACACGAATATAGATAATAATGAGATTATTATATAAGAAGGTATTTACAAATAAAAGTGACCACGAGTGCTTGACAGATAGGAAAACAATCAAGTGAATATTGTAGGCACAGGACACGAGATGCTCAAGATTAGAAACACACTAGATCATTGCTTAGTGCCACCTGCATGTGACAAATTGAGGCTAAATACTGTAAAATATACATATCATCTATTCAAATCTCTGGATTGTTTTCATCCATTTCAAATTTCATGTGTGTGACGGGAATGTTATTTGTAAGATAAATCCTGCTATCTAGCTCTTCCTCTGTGTGTATTTATTTGGCGTCAATCCGGTGTAAAATAAATAATCAGGTTAAGGGGATGCTATCGCTGTCTGTGCATTTGTTTCTGCTCGCTTTTACAGTATCATAAATGATAAAATATGCCCCTCATTTTCAAACCGGCAATCATTTTTAGATTTGAAAGACCTAACACTTGGATATAAATAGCGTTCATACATCTATTTTACATCACACGTGTTTGATTTAGCATCGCAAAATCACTTGGAAAATGCTTATGCTGGTAATAACCATCTTACACGATGACGGAGGGCATTGTTTCCTAGTGATTTGTGTTTTAGCTGCACACCTGCATGTTAACGTTTGAGGCCTTACTGCGCTGTATGAGTTCTACCCAGGGGCAGGTATACCTTGGTACTTCTGCGGAGCATGCGGGGGGGGGTATCTTTACAGAAGCTATCTCTGACTCTACCATTGAGCAGTCCAGGGTACTGATTATGACATGGATTTCCAGCAAACATTTAGGCATCATCATTGGGGTATTTATGGGGATTCAGCCCAAAGTCTGACCCAGGGCAGCACCTCCAGCTACCCCCATGATATAAATATAAATAATATAAAGATATAATGTTGATTGAGGCTTAGATGCAGAAGTCACCTCTAAATGAAAACTGTATAAAAGGCTTGTCATCTGTGAATGGATACAGTACTATTTTCAGAATGGCAGCGACAGTGTTATATCCCACTAGAATTGCCTAGGTCCCTGTTCAACAGCTCTAAGGATTATTTAATAAACACGCTGGCTCTTGCATCAGGACCCATCTTTTCTAAACTTAAGCTTAGCCTCTCCTTCCGAACCAGCCTATCCATTTTCTGCATTTTTAAAAACCGGCCAATCTGTTTATAAAATTGTTACAGAAATCAGAAAAAAAGGGAGAACATAACAAGTGCCATGAACACTAATAAAAAAATGATGAACAACTTTACAGAATGGAAATGTAATGTACGCTACCATTCATAAGTTTGGGGTCACTTAGACATGTCTTTGTTGGGGGAGAGGAAAGCTAATTTTGTTCATGTTATAAATGACTATTGTACGGAAACTGCTGTTTTTTTATGGAATATCTCCATAGACGTACAGAGGGCCTTTATCAGCAACCATCGCTCCTGTGTTCCAATGGCACATTGTGTTTGTTAATCCAACTATAAGATTAAAGCGCTAATTGATCATTAGAAAACGCTTTTGCAGTTATATTATACAGCTAGAAATGTTCTTGTTTTCCATTTAAACAGCTAAGTGCTCCCAAACATATGAACAGTAGTATATATCTATTTATAAATCAAATCTACTGGGGTTTCAAATTATTATGTTTAACCTCCTTCACTTAGGAGCCAGCATTGGGTATACAAACATGGCGGTGGGGGTAATGTTAGACACTACCAATTCTTGTGGCGGGTACAAAGCTAAGCCCAGGGGCACCCAGTCTATGCCGCTGCTTAGATGTCAGTCACCCAGTCCACTGTGACAACGCGGGTATTGGGTAAGGGGTAGCATCTATGTATATATGGTTCCTGCTCAATATAACACATAGAGAACAGATAGACATAGGAAAAGAAATACTGTTCCATTTGCTTTTTTAATTTTTACCACTGCCTTTTATTTTTTTTAAATTAACTAAAGCACCACTTAAAAGATCCAACCGCAATGCCTTTTATCAGAAGCTGCGGGAAAAAAAAAAAACTTTAGTAAGATAATGGAAATAATATGCAGGTATTCAAAAAGGTTAGAACGGAGTATGTGGGTGAGGAAACTTTGTGATTAATCATAGTGTTGGCAAGAAGGGTCTCACAAGCGCCAGCGAACACACCACAATCTGCAAGTGTCAAAAAGCCATTTTATTGTGAGCAACGTGATGTGCTTTGGAACGACTGCTTTGTGTGTGTCAAGTGTCATGCTGAAGTCACTAATCATCACTTAAAAAGTAGCGTTCAGCTCATTTATAAATGTTTAGCATCTATTATTTATGTGACAGTGTAGCACTGTAATACAGTTGGAAATGTGACAGGCATTTTGAAGGAAAGCTTACCATGGGAAGATATTACTTAGAGCTTTGTTCAAGCTTAGAAACGTGGAACTATTTTTACATCTATATGTTTTCTCAAGCTAAACTATTACTAGTGACAACTTTCCTTGACTACAGGTTAGGTTTAGTTAGTTAGGGTTACTTATGTCAATTATTTTGTGATCCACGTGAAGTCTTAAAAGTTTTACTACTATAGCATGGATAGCCCTGATTTTACTCTTGCTGAGTAATCTGCAGTCCTGCTTTTGCATTTAGTAGTGATAGCGGGCCGGTCGGTGAAATCTGTGCTTTTTTTGCCTCAATGAAAGTTGAATTAAAAAACTAGAAATAACTATAAACATTTAAATTATTTATGGTACAGAACTAAAGAAGGCAAGCTGGTAAACATGAAAGCGTCACTGCTTAAATCTGTGTTTTATGATCAGACACGTATTATCATCACGCACTGGGCTCTAACTGGTGCAATCACCATAGCGACCAATGGAATATTCCTGGTCCTGATCAGAATTGCATCTATGTATATGGTTCAATCACCACACACTGGGATTGAACTGGTGCAATCACCATAGCGACCAATGGAATATTCCTGGTTCTGATCAGAATTGCATCTATGTATATGGTTCAATCATCACGCACTGGGATCGAACTGGTGCAATCACCATAGCGACCAATGGAATATTCCTGGTTCTGATCAGAATTGCTTGTTCTACAGAACGTAACCCCAATTAAGAGCAACTGGTGTGCACGGGCGTAGGAACCGGGGGGGACGGGGGGGACAGATCCCCCCCAGGAAATCATGCGGGGGGGACCGATAATAGAGCAATCCCCCCCAGTGCCCTCGGTGCACAGCTGCCCGATCAGCAGCTGCAGCGTGCAGGACTGGTTGGGGATTTCCCTAACCAGTCCAACACTTACCGGTGTGCTGTCTGTCACTGAGTGCCGGGCGATGGGATATGACGTTTATATCCCAGCCCCGGCGCTCAGCAGAAACAGCTCTGCGCAGCTGCACTGCACTAGAGCGGCAAACCACCAGAAGGGGAGGAGGAAGAGCAAGCAGAAAGCAGAAGAGAAGAAGAGAAAGGTAAGAGATGTGCAAAACGAGGGGGGGGGGTCTGATGTGCAAAACGAGGGGGGGTCTGATGTGCAAAACGAGGGGGGGTCTGATGTGCAAAACGAGGGGGGGTCTGATGTGCAAAACGAGGGGGGGGGTCTGATGTGCAAAACGAGGGGGGGTCTGATGTGCAAAACGAGGGGGGGTCTGATGTGCAAAACGAGGGGGGGGTCTGATGTGCAAAACGAGGGGGGGTCTGATGTGCAAAACGAGGGGGGGTCTGATGTGCAAAACGAGGGGGGGTCTGATGTGCAAAACGAGGGGGGGTCTGATGTGCAAAACGAGGGGGCAGTCTGATGTGCAAAACAGTGTATATGTGTATGGGCAGTGTATATGTGTACGTGTGTATGGGCAGTGTATATGTGTATGGGCAGTGTATATGTGTATGGGCAGTGTATATGTGTACGGGCAGTGTATATGTGTACGTGTGTATGGGCAGTGTATATGTGTATGGGCAGTGTATATGTGTACGTGTGTACGTGTGTATGGGCAGTGTATATGTGTACGTGTGTGTGGACAGTGTATATGTGTATGGGCAGTGTATATGTGTGTGGACAGTGTATATGTGTATGGGCAGTGTATATGTGTACGTGTGTATGGGCAGTGTATATGTGTATGGGCAGTGTATATGTGTACGTGTGTATGGGCAGTGTATATGTGTACGTGTGTGTGGACAGTGTATATGTGTATGGGCAGTGTATATGTGTACGTGTGTGTGGACAGTGTATATGTGTATGGGCAGTGTATATGTGTACGTGTGTATGGGCAGTGTATATGTGTATGGGCAGTGTATATGTGTACGTGTGTGTGGGCAGTGTATATGTGTATGGGCAGTGTACGTGTGTATGGGCAGTGTATATGTGTATGTGTGTGTATGGGCAGTGTATATGTGTACGTGTGTATGGGCAGTGTATATGTGTATGTGTGTATGGGCAGTGTATATGTGTATGTGTGTATGGGCAGTGTATGTGTGTATGGGCAGTGTATATGTGTACGTGTGTATGGGCAGTGTATATGTGTACGTGTGTATGGGCAGTGTATATGTGTACGTGTGTATGGGCAGTGTATATGTGTACGTCTGTATGGGCAGTGTATATGTGTGTGTATATAAGGAGTGTATTTGTCTTATAGTGTATACGTCTGTGTAAGTATGTGCAAAGGCAGTGTATATTTATGGGCAGGTGTGTGTGTGTGTGAGCAGTTTATGTATGTTTGGGCAGGCGTGTATAAGGGTAGTGCATATGTGTGAGTACTGGCAAGTGTGTATGTGCAGGCAATTGCAGTGTATGTGTGTGTTTTTGTGGGCAGGCATGCGTAAGGGCAGTGCATATGTGTGTATGGATAGTGTATATGTGTGTATGGATAGTGTATATGTGTGTATGGATAGTGTATATGTGTGTATGAGCAGGCATGTCGTACTTAAAGGGAAGATTATGATTCCCTGTAACACATGTTTAACTCAGGGGCACCTAGGGTTAAATCCAGGCCTATTTCTGGTTAAAATGAGTATGTGTGTCACTGTATGTCACAGCATTCGGACACAAGAGAATATTTCGGGGTGCTACTTGGTCTAGGGCATCACTAATACAAAGCACCACGAGTTAATCTAGGGGTAGGCAGAGTAAGTGAAGGATGTGTTTGCGTGTCTGGGTGTGATAGCGTATGTTTGTGGGTTTGTTATTGTGCACATCTGTTTTTATGGGTATGATAGTATGTTTCCAGGTGTGTTATGGTGGGCATGTGTCTAGGTATATTAGGGTGGGAATGTTTTGGGGTGTATTATTGTGTGCGTGTGTATGTTATTCAAGTGTTTAAGTGTGTGGATATGTTCCTGTGTGCATGACGTGTTAGGAGTCTTAGATGGATCCTTCAATACATCATAGTAGTCTCTGTGGCCGTGTCCAGTGGGCTCCATCTGTGGTTGTAAGATTTTTCTGTTTCTGTGGGAATTTTCTCCCATTCATCCAGTAGAACGTTTTATGAGCTGTAGGTGATATACCTTTTTGGACAGCACTATGCTTCTAACTTTGTGGGAACGGTTTTGGGGAAGGTCCTTTTCTATTCCATCATGACTGCCCCAGTGTACAAAACAAGGCCCATAAAGGCATGGCTGCAAAAATTCCCCACAGAAACTCTCCAAAATCTTGTGGAAATCGTTCCCAGATGAGTGAAAGCCGTTATAGAGGCAAAGGGGGACCAACTTCATATTAATGTCTATGTATTTATAATGTGATGTCATAAAGTCCCTGTTGGTGAAATGGTCAGGTATACCCTACCAGAAAAAATGCTATCCCCCCCAGATTTTTAGGGGTTCCTACGCCCATGCTGGTGTGTATTTATTGTGCATCACGCTCCACCTTAGTAAATAACCTCCCTTGGCTGCCGTGTGCTTATGGGACAGATGCGCTCCTGAATTCTGCCACTAAACAAAATGATCTTCATAAACCAACATACACAGCTTGGTTCTATAAAACAAAATGGCCAAAGTAAACTCTTTATGATGCTCTGTAAACAACGGTCATGTCTTTTCAGATGCAAATCAGGTTCCAACAGGAAACTGCAATGAAAGAAAATTACCTGTCCTCATCAAACATAATCTCACGGTAGAACACAGAACTTTTGAATGGAAAACAACTGAAATCTATTAATCATCTAGAATACTTGATTGTAAGGGTTAACATGTTAGCTAGGTCTTTGTAGGTTTACTTAGCAAACTAGAAGCAGTCAACAGTGCCCAGCGTGATTAAAACCATTGGAAAATAGTACCATTATTTAAAACAATGATAACATTATTAAAATATAAAATGCAATAAATAAAATATATAAATGCAAGATGATGTGTGTACGCTACAAAACTGACAACCATGAGAAATATACAGTTACCTTATTAAAAATGCAAAATATTCGCTTTAGGTAAAAAAAAAAAATGCCTTTAAATACCTAATAACGTATCATCTTAAAATCATATGTAAGTAAATTGCATCTAGAAGGGCTGTAAATTTCTACTTATCGGAGATGGAACAAAACAAAAAAAAATTAACCCATGACATATTCAAAACATTAACCCATGTCATGTTCAATTGTATATAGGGGAAGGTGCCATTATTGCCGGTAATTATTTTTCATTTGGGGAAAACAAGTGTTTGTATTCTAATACATCCCCATTGTGTCCGGTGTCACAATAGAAAACGTAATTACTGGGATAAAGCAATATATTAATCAGGATTCCATGCATTTTACTGTCTCAGTAAAAATAATGATTGAGATTGTAAGAATGGGATAAGTGCATCTCCTCTCAGGCTCCACTGTCAATTTGATACCACAGTGACACTAACTATCCCTACTTAATAACCTCATTCCAACCTCAATATATATGAAACCCAACCCCCAGGTAATATCAATGAAAACATACATACTCAATCACATACAATCTATATAAAGAAACAAGGGCATTTTATAGCTATGCAATAATAAACTAGTAATTCTAGGGCAATTAAAGCAAACGTAACGTGTTCTTTCATCAAACCAATCATTTTAATACAATTATTTACTTGCCCTTTGCCTAAGATAAAACATTTAAGGGTTTATTTACTGTAAATTCCTTCATGAGTTAATATAGGATTCCATTTTTCATCACAGCGACTAAACTGTGCACTACAAAGCACACACGGCCCCCAGAAATGACCATCACCATCAGGCTTTAATGGCTTATCTTCAGTGATGTAACTCACTGATATATTTTATGTTTTAAGTATGAAAATAAATTCCAAATTTGCTCTGAAATATGTTTTACTACATGTGTGGTTCAAGTTTTGTGCGTTATGTACATTTAGGTATATTTTAGACGGTAAAATCGGGTATACTTGCAATCTTAATGCACGATGATCACGTACTGCTTGTAATTAATATTAAAAAGTTACACTAATATTTAGTATGGAATGAATCAATCTGATATTTAATCCACAGCCTTTACTAGTCACGCAATGCTAAACATAACTAGAGATTACGACAGGCAGATGTCAGGATTTTTTTTTTTGTCTCCTGAAAATTCATAAATGGAAAGGAAGATTGCTTCTGAGCTCCACAGGCAATATTCAAGACCTTTATCCAGACAGCCAGCTTGCTGAAGATATTTGTCTCTGAAATCCATTGCCCTTTGGGTGTATTTGCGCCTGGAATGCATATTCTTTGGGAAATCTTACAACCAAGTAGGGTACATTCAGAAAAATAAATCAGGTCCTGCATTCTATAGAAGAATGTTGTTAGGCACATAGATGGAGTTGCCACGTCCACCACCTTTCTGGGGCTCAAACACTTCACATGATGGTGACCCGTAATTGTGGGGTGTATTGAATAGATTGTAATCCTAACGCCTCTCATTGTAAAGCACTACGGAGTCTGCTGGCCCTATATACAGTAAATAAATGTAATGTAATAGATACAAATAGGTACACCTGATACTTACCTGTTCTGCTCACATCTGCTTCAGGGCTGATACTAGATACTCTGCAATATTAGGGTTGGGAATCATAAGCGTTCTTTTCATTCTAAAGCATTGTTGTCCAACTGGTGGCCAACAGAAAGGACAACAAAAAAGGGTGTTTTGTACAGCTGTTATTATGCTTCAAATAGATTTAACTGTATGGTATGACTGATTCGGTGGAATTACCCCTCAATCCCACGCTTCTGATTCTCCACATTAGAATGTTTTGCTACTAGGGACCTGCTCAACTTAATATGAGTTTATCTTAGTCTATCAAACAAAATATGCTTATACACCAGGGCTCGACAAATCCCAGGCGCCAGGTCGCCATGGCGACAGAGAATTTTGTCCTGGCGCCTAAGTTTTGTCAGCCTCTTACATCCAGAAAAAATTGTGGATGTAAGAGGCTGAGTCACCACACGGGGGCGCTGCTGCTGTCTGCCCAGGAGTCTGGGCAGACAGCACAGCCACTCAGAGCCCGCCCCCGAGCCTGAGATCACTCCCACGGAGTGATTCTGTAGGCTGAAAACGCGGTTGCTGCAAAACCAGCAATCGTGTTTTCAGCTGCCACAGGCAGCTTCAGGGAAGGGGGTTGTGTGTTGATTGGGTCCCCACACAAGTGTGGGGACCTGACCCAACACCCCCCAGCTGCCTGATCACTCCATGAGAGCGACAGTGCAGCGTTAACCCCTTCAATGCCGCGATCGCGATTCAATTCCCGTTTTGCACAGGGCTCTGCTGCTGGTGGTCTGCCTGGCCAGACAGACCAGCAACAGCAAAAAGGAGCCCCCACAAGCCCTTTGATGATTCCTGTAGGCATGGAAGCCTACAGCAGTCATCAAAGACTCCCCTCCCTGCAGTGGCTGGTCTATAGACCAGCAATTCCGTCCCAGCTGCCAGAGGCAGCTTTAGGGACAGGGGAGAGGGTTCTTTGGTCTCCACTACAGTGCAGCATTAACCCCTTCAATGCCACAATTGTGTATGACACATTCGTGGCATTGCAGGGGTTAACATTTGTCCCCACAAGCTTGTGGGGACTAAATATCAGTCAGTGCTGTGCTCCAATGGAACATCAGCATCGAAAGAGTTAAAAAAAACAAAAATAAATAAATAAAAAAACAGCACTGACCTGAAAGTCCAGGGTGCTTCCAGGTCAAACGCTGTGAGTTTAGTAAGTGGGCTGATGATGATCAGATCACTCCTGACCAACTGTTAGTTTAAAAAAATCCTGGCTCCTAACTTTTTTAGCTGGCGCCTAGATTCACAACAAATTTGTCAAGCCCTGTTATACACCATGCATTACATAAAGTGCTATTTACATTGTTGCTGCTGTCTAAATTGACAATATCTAGAATAACAATAACGTCAGTATCTCTCTTGTAGGATAAATACCTATATTTATTGTTTTTTGAGGCTGCCTGATGCGCTTTGGGGTCTACTGCTTTATTAGTTTGCTTTTGGATGGAGTGCAGTGATGATCCTGTTAATGCATGGCCCACACTTGTAGAGGTGACACTGCAGTAGAGGCCTTCACTTATAACAACTGCACTCAATCCCGTGAGACTCTGCGGCTGCTGGCTTTTTGCTGCATCAGCTGGGAAGCACAAGGAGCCAAAGGAGACCCAAAAGAATAAGGACAGCCAAGGGTTCAGCCAGGCCTCGTGGATTAACAACCTGTGTCACAGGTGAGATGTCAAGACAGGCTACCGTACAGGAACAGCAGTCCCAAAAGAGTGCCCCTAACATATACACACGCATTATACACGTGAACACGCTGTAACCTGTATTAGCGAATCCTTGAAATCAATTCAATTCACCTTTTTTTTTTTTAATAAGGTATTGTCTGGCGTTTATTTACTGATTGAATTGAAGCTCATTCAGCAAGTGAACTGGATCCAGTACTGTCTGCTTCAGTATTGAAGCCATGTCTGCTCTATAGCTAGAAGCAAACCTTCTGTAAAATCCTATTTATCTCCGTGCCAATCACAGAGTGACTGACTGACTGCTACACGGCCTTATCTGGGCCCGCTGTCTGTTGTGCATTCTGCTAAGTGATGTCATCATTCTAACACACGGAAATAAGCAGATTATTACAGCGACTAGAAGCAAAACGAAACATCTGGGTTCTTTGCATGGACAGATTTACACACTGACTGTCAGATAAAGAGCAGTTTGCCTGCTGCTTACACAACAAGAATGCGCCTGACAGCTTCTTGCCAGCTTAGTATCTGATTACATAAATAGGCCATTTCACCGCTATTCCCAAGGACTGACAGTCTGTCTTAGTTTAAAGAGCATTTTCTTAACTATCTGGGCTTCGCTGTCCCATCCACACACACACACGAGGCGGCTGATTAATATCTCCGTACTTTCAGGGAGGGCCGGTCGATTTTCTTTTTTTATTATGATAATCAAAGATGTTTTATGTAAAACGGTTCTGTGAAAAATTAAAACCCAAGCACTGCATCAGCAGAGCTTAAGGCTTCTATGGCAAATGATGGTCCTTGGGTGTTCTTTATTGCTGGCGCTAATTGCCTCACATGGTGTAAATTGTTAGCCAACACATGGAATTAATAGACAAGGAGGCTGTTTGGTACTAAAAACTGGATGCATAAATGTGCCGCTCACGTTAAAAATTTGTTCAATTAGCAACATCAGAAATTACACTTTAATTAACGTGAAATATGCCAAATTAACATTTGTAAAACAGTTCAGTATTTGTGTATTCTCCGTTCCCTGGTTAAATGAAAAGGCGCTTTGGTCTTCTAATTAGTTTTAATAATTGTTTAACTTCAAACGACACAAAATCTGGTGTGTCGGACTAAGCAGTGATGAACACAATGTATTACAATGTACCAGTTCCAGTGTTTCTATTCCCAGAAATACACACTGGTTTTAATGACACAATTTGCTAAAGGAAATTAATGGAAATAAAAACTTCATTAGTAAAAAGTACAATCATTAGGATTCTCCCAAAGAACTTCCTTTTTAAATAGTGTAAGTGACCAAATGGGGAGCGTTATACTCTTTCCGGCACACAAAAAGGGTCTCCACAATTGTGTTTTGTACGTCACACCGTTGAGTGCAACAATACGTTTTATGCACTTATTGAATAGATTTGGAAGTTACGAATAACAAATAACTTGCTGTAAAAATGCCTCCTGCTGTAGGTCTGTGTTGAGTTCTGTGTCACTAGCAATGTATACGCTAACATGGACAAAACTCTACGTATAATGTATGTGTAAGTATGTATAAGTAAAAAAAGCTTGAGTCTCATATGTATTATGATCATTTCTCCCAACCCACACTGCAATGATATTTTATAGTACACGGAATGTGCAAAAACATGAACTTTTTGCTGGTGAGAGGTCCCAGACAGAAGGAAATTTGCCACAATAGGCTGAAATGAATCAAGAGGAGTTTTTCAGAAACATCCAGTAAAAAAAGGAGGAATTTCGACAATTTCTGCCTTTTGAGAGAAAAAAAATACACATTCTTCTCAATCAATGAAAAATTATGTATATAAACATGTATACTGTAACAGCGGTAGGGTCCACCCAAAACTGACCACCACAGGTATGCAACACTGCTGTAGATAGTCTCATTGGAGAAAAGCCCCTGATTTCGGACACTATAAAAGCCCCTGATCTCGGACACTATCGGCAATATAAAAAGTGTTTTACAGCATTGCAAACGTCAGGAGGGATCAGTCAGACACTGCATTTCCTATATGCATACCTAGGAGCAAAAACATACAGTAATGTGGAAAGGTTTTAGGCAGGTGTGGAAAAAATGCTGTAAGTAAAAAGGCTTTCAAAAAAGAGAGGTTAATTTGAGCAAACAGAAGAAAAATCTAGATCAAATCAATATTTGGCGTGGCCACCCTTTGCCTACAAAACAGCATCAATTCTTGCACAAAGGGCAAAGATTTTGAAGGCATATAGTTAGGTGTATGGTTAAACAATAAAACCAAACAGGTGCTAATGATCATTCATTTAATACGTATGTTTATGAGGAATAAAAGTAGGCCATGCCCAGCTAAACTCACTAATAGGGTGAGGTTGCTGAAGACAGTTTAATGTCAAAGGTCTTATACCATGCCAAGACCGAACAAAGCAACAAGAAACAAAGTAGTTATATTGCATCAGCAAGGTGTTTCCCAGGCAGAAATTTCAAAACAGGCAGAGGTTTCCAGATGTTCTGTTCAAGCTCTTTTGAAGAAGCACAAAGAAATGGTCAATGTTGAGGACTGTAGACGCAGCGGCCGGCTAAGGAAACTTAGGTAAAAGACATCATGCTTACTTCCCTTTGCAATGGGAAGATGTCCAGCAGGGCCATCAGTTTAGCACTGGCAGAAAAAAAGTGGGATCTTGGTACAGCCGTCTACTGTCTGGAGAAGTCTGGTCAGAAGTAGTGCAAACAAGACCAAACGACTCAGTTGCAGCAATGCTGTTTTGAATACAAAACTATTGATTTGATTCAAATTTTTCTTCTGTTCATTCACTTTTGCATTTTATTAAATGAAAACTATTAAACATGTCTATATTTAAAAAAGAAAACATTCTTCCTTTCCAGCATATATCCACAGCTTAATATCCTTTCAAAGTCTGTGCAGAATTTGGGCTAACAAAGAGATGAAGTGGAGAAAGAGTTCATCAATTAGCATAAACCACAGGAAACAGTCTTTGTTAAAACATTATTATCAGTAAAGGCTACGACCACCAAAACCTATTCAAAGCGGATTTCATTTCATTAAAAAAAAAAAAAAAATAGAAGGAACAATTAAAAAATGACCCCAGATCAAATTAATAAGTGAGTTCTAAACTATTTGTAATGTTTAAGATATTAACATATGATGTGCCTATGAATAGACATTCTTTGTATGCAATGAATGTTGTAATTGGTTTAAATCTGCCCCGGCTATCCATCTTGAATCCTCTTATTACGGCGCAGTAGGCAAAGCACTATTAGGTCTGCTGGAGAACAGGCTGCAAGAGCTTCACCCGTTCTTAAATCATTCCAAAATAATGAGAGCTTTAGCCTTTATCTAATTAACGACTACTTTCTTTGAATTAGAAAAAGAGTATCATTTAGCCCACGGTTGTTTAGTAAATTGGCTTGGTGGCATGTACACTAATGCGGGGTAGCAGTTGCAGTGTCTAGTTGCAGGCCTTTTATTGCCTGAATTGTAATTCAGTGATCACCTTAGATCACAGGCTATTCATAAATCAGACGGCTGACACCGGATGAAAAATTGTATTAATATATGAAACTTATTATATAGTACAAAAACGCTCTCTTGATAAATTACATTGTTCAGGCTTGACAATGATTGCGTTTAAAACATTATTTCTGTTTGCTGTTTTACGGACTGAGACCTCTTCATGAAAAATTTACAATGCTCGCCTATGTTTTGGAGTCAAAGGGTAATAGGAGCAAGCGGGTAGAGAGAACGCAATGCTTTAGACTTGCTGACAGTGGTGGGACTAAACAATAAAGATAGTTAACCCCTTTGGTGCCTAACAGGGGAGGACTGGCAACATTCAGCCTTGGGGGGGGTTCAAGTTTAGTAATGTGGGCCAGTAATAATGCAGCTCAATACAGATGCTCCATGTTCATTATTTACCCCTGTCCAAAACATGTTTACAGAAAGTGAATAGAAAACCTATATACGGAGCAGAAAATTACCTCAACACTGTAAGTGATCCTGATGGCTATATGTAGTATAGCTATAAAATAAAAAAAAGTGGCTTAAAATATTTAAATCAGACTAGCCCAGGGGGCAACTGGTCCTTGCCAGCTTTACTCTAGTGCTCAATATGCAATAATATCACCCCTAGACTGTACTCGCCTCTTTGCTCTTTTTCCACCACATCTAGCGAGCCAAAAACGTTTGAATCCCACAGCGTAAAAATATTAATTGCATTATCGCAACAACTTGTCATGTGACACTATAATAAAAATAATTTTTAGGTTTGCATAATGAAATGTGCCAACTGGGAATTTATGGTTAGATTTGCAAGTTAACCTTTCAGATGTTGTCTTCAGAAATGGAGGCAGGCTAGGTGTCTTGTAGGGTAATGTAAGAAAACACGGCCATTATGCTGAAAACAATCTACAATATGTATGTGTTTGCTGGCCTTTCCAGCCACATTCGGAGCCCGCCTTAAAGCTTTTTGAAGATTTTAATTGCTCTGAACTGCAATAACACCGTAAATAATGAAAATTTAATTTCTCTTTATTGATTGGGTTCTTTCTTTTCCCTTTTGCATAGGTGAATGTTTCATTTAAATTTATGGCATAGGGATAATACTGAAGGGGAAAACTAAGCCAGTTTTCTTGCATGATGCATTCTGACAAATGTCTTTTGCCAAAGCTGACTGGGTTACATGTGCTACCGTCCCATATTATTTACATTAATTACAGGAAGCCTGCTTTGTTAATGGTACATTGCAGTGTAGGTCACAGCGTGGTATGCTAATGATCTAAAAAAATTAGCATCTCAGATATTTATGGTAATTTGTAAGAGGACTGCCTCTTTTCTATATTTCACAGCATACATGCACAAAAACAAACAGATAATGCTATTTTTAGGTTATAAAATAGAGAAAACTGTTATATAAAGTAATGTTATAGACTAACGTTTATAAGAGAACAAACTTGTGCATATACAACGATCAGCCATAACATTATGACCACCTGTCTAATATTGTCTAGGTCCCCCTTCTGTTGCCAAAACAGCCCTGACCCATCGAGGCATGGATTCCACTAGACCTCTGAAGGTGTGCTGTGGTATCTGGCACCAAGATGTTAGCAGCAGGTCCTTTAAGTCCTGTAAGTTGTGAAGTGGGGCCTCCATGGATACATCCCAGGGCCATGTGTTCTCAGGTAAGACACACATGCACCCAGCCATCCACCTGATGTAAAATTTAACGTGATTCATCAGACCAGGTCACCTTTTTCCATTGCTCCGTGGTCCAGTTTTTATGCTCACGTGCATTGTAGGCGCTTTCAGCAGTGGATAGGGGTCAGCACGGGCACCCTGACTCATCTTCGGTTAAGCAGCCCAATACACAACAAACTGTGCTGCACTGTGTGTTCTGACACCTTTTTATCAGAACCAGCATTAACTTTTTCAGCAATTTGAGCTACAGTAGCTCATCTGTTGAATTGGACCACGCAGGCCAGCTTCACCCCCCATGTGCGTCAATGAGCCTTGGCTGCCCATGACCCTGTCGCCAGTTCACCTCTTTTCGTTCCTTGGACCACTTTTGATGGTGACCACCTCTGCAGACCAGGAACACCCACAAGAGCTGCAGTTTTGGACCCAGGCGTCTAGCCATCACAATTTGGCCCTTGTCAAAGTCGTTCAGATCCTTACACTTACACATTTTTCCTGATTTGAGAACAAAATGTTCACTTGCTACCTAATATATCCCACCCACTGACAGATGCCATGTTAACAAGATTATCAGTGTTATTCACTTCACCTGTCTGTGGTCATGATATAAAGGCTGATCGGTATACAACGCATGGCTGAGCTACTAAAAGCGTATCAACTCTGCAGTTAAACATTGTTTCTTTTTATAATATCTTAATGTTAGTTAAACTCCAGCACAGAAAAAAATTGAAACATCTAAAAGGGAAAATCTGCGGTGGTATAGTTAGGTGAAGTAGTGTGTTGAAAAACTTACCTAAAGTTTTCCACCGGTGTCCTAGCTTCCTGGTTCCATTAGTGTGCACAGGGTACTGTATCTTCAGTTTTCACAGTGCTCCAGCATCATCAATATCAGTAGTACCACAGACCACACAGGGTAGTGCATCTTCTGATAACATCAGGCACTCCATACGTGAAGCAGACTGAGACTTTATTTTCTGAAATTACAGCTTCTGTACGGGACCTCTGACATCATTTGTAACTTCCGTACTTACTATATGATGTTGCTAGCTAAGCTGTGTGAAGCGTCATCACTACAGTGTGCCAAGCTCAAGGAGGCTTCTAAGTGGTGAGGGATGAGTGCTGAAGCCGGTCAAACCATTGTGGGTAGGTGTGTATTTGTCTTTAAAATCCAGGTTAGTAAAATTTAAAGGCTTAAAAGGACAAAGTACCAAGTATGTATTACTTGCCTACTAAATGCTTTTTACTTAAAAAATAAAAACTAAGTATCATTTAAGAAATGGTCTAAGAAATACAATTTTTTTTCTTCTAAGTCATAGATTTGAATGGTGCTCACTTCATCTGATAGTAAGTTAGATCACAGATACTGAGTGCTGTACTACATTTTATTTTTTCTCAACCTACTAGGAGTCATCGATGAAAAAGAATAGCTCAAACACACAATTTTTTATCTATATGTTTTAATAGGAAATGTTTAGACTATTATTTAAATTCCACAGAATATAAAATGTATGAATAGGTATGGAAATAATAAATAAAAAAAAAATAGTGTTGCTCGAGACGGAAATTGTGTGTTCGAGAAATAAAGCACAGCATCGGCATCATCCCCATACTAAAGGCAAATACATTAAGATAAGGGAGTATGGGAGTTCAATGGAAGTGTGACACTTTTAGCTATAGTACAACAAGGAATTTATGTCTCATTATCCCATATATCTAACATCTTTGAGCTTTGCAATCCTTCACAAATATTCTGGAACCATTTAACACTTGAAAAGAGACTGTCCCCATCAAATGGCTACATCTTCCACAGACACTCCAAATTGATTAAGGATTTGCACTTCTCAGTGACAAGACTGTGATATTAATCTATGACCCCAGCTACGTCACTAACTGAGCTGTGTCTATATTTATAGATATTATCAGGCTTTCATTATATTACTCACCTGAAGATGACTTCAAAGTGCTCTTCATAGCTTGCAGTGTAATTCCACTCAGCCATCATAGTTACGTAGTTAATTAGGTTGAAAAAAGCCATATAGTCCATCAAGTTCAACCATTTCACAAACCCATATTAGTTGATCCAGAAGAGGGCAAAAAACCTACTAACAGTAATGTCATCTCCGAGGGGGAAAAAAATCCTTCTGGACTCCAAGCCAGTCAGACTAACCCTGGATCAGCGTTACCTGCTCTACTTTTACTCGTTATAAAAAATAATAATAAAAAAAAAGAATCCAAACGTTTTTTGAATATATTGATCAAATTGCCCCCTTTTCCCCAATTTAACCACCCTAATAGTAAAGAAACCTTCACTATGTTAAAGACGAAAGCTCCTTTCTTCTAATCTTAAGGGATACATAAGTGTTGCCAGGAGATTTAAAAAAAATCTTTGTATTGACCTTAAATATACTTGTAAAGGTTTATCGTATCACAGCTTGGTTTAAAACAATACCAAATGGGACATTGAATCCTTTATTTCCGGTTTGTCATTTTTTCTGTACAGGTGCCCAAAACCGCGCTGCATATTCTAGATGTGGTCTTACCACTGATTTATAAAGTGGCAAAATTACGAGCAGCTCTCTTAAACATATTCCCCTTTTACTACAGGACAACATCTTGCTGGCCTTTGCAACAGCTGCCTGAGATTTTGCACAGCTGCACAGTCTATTGAAAACAAGAACCGAGTCATTTTCCAGAAAGGGTTTACCCAACACACAACCATTTAGAGTTTAATCGCTATTTTTGTTTTTCTTATCCAAGTGCAAAGTTTTACATCTATCTATATTAAAGCACATCTGCCAATTAACTGCCCATTCTCCATCAATAGAACTACTTTACCACCTCCACTTTTTAATTTGAAGGGCCAAATTATCTATAAGAAGGATAGGCCGTGAGGGTACCCTATTCATACACTGGGCACGGTTTTGAAACTGAAGGCTTAGAAGCCAGATGTGGGCCATAAAGGTTGTTTTTTTTTTGTACAGCGCTATCCTGCCATTTGCTTTTTGGTCCTGCTTTGGCTACTGAACGTAAGCGTTTGAACAGTAAGCATGCCCCTACCTTATTAAGTTGGAAGAAACATGCTTGTGATAAAATATTGAGTTCTTGTAACCTTGCTCATCGGCAGCAGAAATAGCTAGATGAGGCTATTCACATCTTTAATATTAACAATGATGTCACAGGTCAAATAGTTTCACCCAAGTGAACGTCCAACCTGTCGTTCCTGTGGACATAAATAGAACTCCGGCCTTTTTGATGTGTGTGCCCCCACCTTGTATAGCATATATGCTAATATATTATTTCTAGGCATATAACTGGGATTTTGTGATGCTATTCAGTCCATCGCTAAGGCAAAAAAGGGTGAGCGTATTTTAAATTAAATGCGGCTCTTCTATGCTGCATTTGCACACACAATGACACATACCAACAGTTGCTTATTTCCTTCCTGACAGTCCTGTCCATATTTTGTAAAAGACGTACATCGGTACACGGCCACACATATCAGCAAATTAATAATGAGACCAGTTTACGGGCTTTTGTTCACTAGCGTTTACTCTCGCTGATTGTGTCCTAAATAATAAACCAGAGCCTCGGGCAGTTTTTCTCTCAATGCTTATGATGAGATCTCATTCATCTAAATCTGCTGGCCAAAGGAATAAAATAAATCAAGAATTTCCCAAATATAACAATATTTGTGGTTCTCCAGATAATTGATGACTCCAGCTGCACTAATTAAAATCCATCTGAGATTCATTAATCTTGGTCACAAGGTCCAATTGCTACAGTCCCACACCCTGCACTGTCCTTGCACTTTCCAGGTATTGTCAGGCTTTCATTTATAGTCAAGAGGAAAGGTGAGACAAGAAAGGAGAGACAGAACAGTATTGTAGAGGACATATCATTCAATATATAACGTTATTACCTCCTTAACGAAGAGCCGGCGGCATTCGCCAGGCTATCAAGAACTAGTAGTGTCACTGTGAATTCTGTTATTATTAATGTACTAAATAATATGCAGAAGATTATTATACATGCAGTGAGCAGGTTGAAATTGCTATATTTTACTCATTAGGCTGTGAATCAGGTCTTTTAGTTTAAAGCATAGTCCTCTAAATTTAATTGTTGCACCTACAGTAAGGAACGATGTAGCAATGTCATCTAGCATTTTGGAAATCCAATGACATTGATTTTTTTCCATGCCACAGTAGAGTAATAAAGGTATATTGTAAAACAGAGACTTAAAAGAAAAACAAATAAGGTCCAGTCTGATGCCAAGATAACAAAGAGGACTGAAAGTAGGCCCCTCAAGTGGTATTTTGTAAAGTATGATGACCCCTTTATCAACAACCTCTGTTCTAAGAAAACACCTCACTTATTGAATGGTGGAAATGATTATGCAGGGCTTATGGCAATATGATACCATTTTTTTTTTTGAAAAATTTGGGGTCTAAAAACTGGGTGCGTCTCATACAGTGGTGGTAGATTTTTTTCCCCTTTTTTTTAACCGGAAAGGGGACCTGCTGCTTACCTCTGTGTTGCTCAGCAGCATCTCTTGATCCATCGAGGCGACACAGGAACCCAGTAGAGTCACGTGAATACACATCACATGACTCCACTCCGCTCCTGTTCGAGCAACAGCGGCCCCCACGAGAGTCTGCGAGCCGCACCATAAGATCTGTGTGTAGGGGCACATGGAGGCTGAAAGTGATGTGTATTTACTGACTACCTGAGCATGATAGGAGTGTGATTGCTAACAATTGCTAGCAGCTTACATCAATTACACTCATATTATGCCCAGACAGTCAGTACAATAACTTTATGTAATATATTTTTTTTTTAAATTTCGGGCCCCAAAATTAAGGTGCGTCTTATACAGGGGGAAATACGGTATATGTTGTAATATATTGCCATTGGGTTTGAATAATAATAATAATAATAATACATTATAAACGATCATGACTGAAACCGGAAGAGTTTTCAACAAATTAATTGAATAAGTAAAATCCATTACATAGCCATACCCGGGAACTTCCCATGGTAGGCTGTTGGAGCTCTCCCTCTTCTGGGGGAAGTGGCTTTGTGAAGGGATGGGGCTATCTCCAGGTGGTCTTAAGTGGCCAAACTCTCCCTCATTGTCTGGAAAAAAAGAGAAACTGACCCAGAGAATTATTGTTTCACCAGGAGACAAGTTCAAACCAGGAGAGTTCTTGAAAATGTTCATAAGTTTATGCTGTTTATATAATTGTAACGTCTAGAATTGGGAAGACCGACCAATTTTCTTTAACACCATTTAAGCGACTCAAATAGCATAAAACAATATTTAGGCTCTACAGCTTGGAGACACGCTATTTTCCTACTTCTTTGCACAGAATAACATTCTCACACATTCCCCAGTGACATTTTGTTGTGAGGCTAAAACAAGGTTTATATTGAAATCTTAACTGCATCTTTACAAGAAAATTTCCAGGTAATAGCTTGCGCATACATATATTTTTCTGAATCTGACATCGTTTTATAGCTGCAGATATTCTTTCCTTGTTACAAAAAGAGAAATGTGTCAAAAACTTGTGGTTCAGATAAATATCTACAGAAATAGCTATAACTAATGTTAATAACTAACCTGCCTCGCAGACCGTAAATACTAGAAAAAATAAATAACTCCTGGAGACAACTCTGCAATGTACATTATAGCAAAGGCAACATTTAAGTAATCAATCACACGCAGCCAACACAGTCGTAAGCAGGGTTTATGAAAATACTTGTAAACATTTATTAAATGTAAATCCCTCTTCAGGATCTGTGTTATAAGTGAAACCTATTTTTTCATGCAATTTGGTCTTTGTCACCGAGCAGATAAAGGTGCAGAATTCTTTTTGCTGCAGTGACTCCTTTGCACAGGGACATGGACACACCATAGTGATGTACCTCTGTTACGGAAGAAATTGACAACAAAAATAAATAATCATGAACCTTGTGGGACCGTAAAGCATAACTTTCCTTGGGATGTATTGTTATTAGCAAAAGGGAGCTCTGAAATAAAAAATATATATATGAAACAATAGGACGTGGTGCTATTGTGTTTAAATAAAGCCGCCTGAAAAACATTCCTGCTGTAAGCATATGAATTATATTTTCTGTAGTAAAAAAACTGTTTAGTGTTGAAAACTTAAAAATGTGCTTAACAGTTTGTGGCTAATGATCAAAAAATAATAGTTTTAATAAAAGTATTACTACTGAATTGGGGCAAATATGGAACTACACATTCAGTCCTGAGGTTGATACATTTGATTTAAGAAGAAAACAAATATATATATATACACACACACACACACACACACACACACACACATATACATATATATATATATATATATATATATATATATATATATATATATATATATATATATATATATAGTCATGTGAAAAATAAAGTACACCCTTTTTTTTTAATTCTATGGTTATACATATCAGGGCATGATCATCTGTTCCTTAGCAGGTCCAAAAAACCTCAGAACAACAACACATGGCATATTACACGTGTCATGATGTATTCAACAAAAATAAAGCCAAAATAGAGAAGCCATGTGTAAAAAAACAAAGCACACCTTATGATTCAATAGCTTGTAGAAACACCAGAAGTAACTTCTTGAATTCATTAAGGTTTGCAGGCATTTGTTTATGCACAGCTCTCTTACGGTCCCACCGCAGCATTTTAATCGGGTTGAGGTCTGGACTTTGACTGGGCCATTGGAACAACTTGATTATTTTCTTTTTCAGCCGTTGTGTTGTAGATTTGCTGGTGTGCTTGAGATCATTGTCCTGTTGCATGACTCAATTTCAGCCAAGCTTTAGCTGTCCAACATTTGGCCTTACATTTGACTCTAGAATACATTGGTATACAGGGGAGTTCATGGTCAACTACATGACTGCAAGGTTCCCAGGTATTTTGGCCTCCCCCCTCCACCACTGTGCTTGATAGTTGGTTTGAGGTGTTTGTGCCGATATGCTTTATTTAGTTTTCGTGGCGCTATGCATTATAGCCAGACATCTCCACTTTGGTCTTGTCTGTCATTGTTCCAGAAGTCGTTTTGCAATGTTCTTATTACAGACAAGAGTCTTTCTCCTGGCAACCCTTCCAGATAAACCATACATGTTCAGTCTTTTTCTAATTGTCATGAACTTTAACATTTAACATGCTATGTAACATGAATGGAAGTGGTACATCAACATCCAGATTTGCTTGTGGTTTGCCCAAACATAACAGAGATGCGTAGATGTTTTGCACTAACCTCTTATGAATACTAGAGGAGAGTCTACCCCTTAATAATTGGTTAACTTTAATTGCAAACGCGTAAAATAGAGATATCAAGCAAATGACTATGATACAAATATAATATATAGCCGCTGAGTATGTGGGATATTTCTTTTACCACGAACACACACAAACTTGTCATTGTAATTTGTCACACTTAATTTTGTGTGTTTTAGCTCATAGAAAAGACCAATTTCCCCATCCCTTGGCTACAGCCTACTTGCCTAGAACACAACTCATCTAAAACATGATGAAAAGGGGAGAATCATCAAAAAGACAGCTGGTCACATCGACCATTATGGGTTCTCATCCCAAAGGACCTACTTATTTGCCCACTGATGACCAGAGAAAACAATGATGGTTTGCAGTTTTTCCTCCTCTAACACAAGATTTATAAGGAAGCATTGATGGCATTCATCGTTGATAATCATCATTATTTATACGGTAATCTCCTTTCTGTCCTTTTCATATACACATTCATATCTCAAGGGACAGAAGTTTGCTTTCATCGGATCGCTAGATAGGTAAAATAAAAAGTAAACTATTGTAAATGACACTGGGGAAATATGTGAGTGGATTACTTCTATAACATTTCATTAAAGTTAACTGCTAGTTTTAGCTTGACCTTTCAAAGTTAGTGTTAACAGGGTATAAAGTGATACAATCTGGGCACCAAACTTTAAGGTTAAACCTCTCGAAGAACAGGTAAAATAATGGTAAGGGGGACTTTATTATGTTGTCAAGCAAAGGGCACATTGACAAGTCTCCTCATATACTGAAACATGCATTATACAAGGTCAGCTCTTGTTTTAATAGGATACCCCCACAGCCTATGCTTCCAAGTGATAATTTGACCCTTCATATTAATATAATGTAGATCATGAAAAAGGGTGGTTCTAGTATTCTCATTATAGGTAACATATTATTGGTGTAGGGGACCAACACAGTTGAGTACCATGAACAGACTTTAGATTTGGGAACTTTTATTGTAGATGTACAATAGATATTATAAGTTTGGTATGTATTATATTATACATATATGCAACATGTCAGTGTTCCTACCCTTCACAATGGATACTAAATTGAAGTAGAAACCCCAGTCCAAAATTCTTCACTTTGGTGGGAATGAGGTGGGGCCAACCAACATGAGGTTATATGACCTCACGGTAATAGCAATAACACTATGTGTGAGAAGCTACAGAGAAGGTTCCGGACAGGGTAAAGGAGTGAGTAAGAGGATAAAGGAGAAAGGGGGGGGTGAGAGGGTAAGGGAGTTGGGGAGGTAGTGGGTATGTATGTTAGAGTGTGTGTTAGCATGAGTGGGTGTGTGTTAGAGTGTATGTTAGTGTGAGCAGCTGACAACTCAATTATACTAATAATTTTGCTAAAATCAGTGACTGTGACAGTCCCTTTTATTCTAGTTAAAATATATATGTTACAATACAGATTCATTTTCTAATTTCAGATAATTTGTAGGAGCATGTTTTGAAGTTTGGTTAATAGAGAGGGCCCATAATAACTATTTCTAAAATCTCAAATCTGCTGTTACTTTTTGTGACATGCACGCACACATGGATTATCACACCGGAATCTAAACTCCTATTGCAAAGGTCAGCAACAGGCACACTTAGAAATCAGGCTGGGGACATGAAGAGATAAATCGTACCACTGACAGATACTGACAATCGGAGGCGTGTACTGCTAACTGGACAGACATTAGCTTGGATGGATTGCAAGGAGACTTCACTTAATTCCCAAGCACATGTAGGCTGCAAAGCAGCAAAAAGAGTAAGCAACACAAAGATGGCTCAGGTTAATCAGGAGCAGATTTGAGATTTTAGAAATAGTTATTATGGGCCCTCTCTATTAAACACTATGGCAGAACACAAATCCAAACAGAAGAATTTACTGGATTGAATAATAACTCTAACCTACAGTCAGCTCATCTCAGTTCTCAAGGACAACATAAAAGTCTGATACTTTAAGGTGCCATCATTCTAGTGCAACTGGCATCATTAAAATCACTTATATTCAATTATCTCTAAACAGATAGATGTTTATGTAATCACGTATGTATTTGTGTTACATTTTTATACAGAGGAGGAACGATAATGAGAAATGGGAGAGGTAATGAGAAAGATAAGACAAAGATGAGAGATAGTGTTATGGCAAGTGTTGTCTAAGGGCAAGTAACAGTGTGGCTGCAGGGCAACTGTAAGCCAGGATATTTGTGTGTAAGAGCAAGCATGAATGTGAGTGCATGTGTATGTATGTGTACATGGGTAGGTATGTGTGTGTGTGTGTTTGGGCAGGTATCTGTAAGGGCAGTGTGCATTTTATTAGAATGGGTAGACTGTAATATATGAATATAATGATTCACTCTAACCTGGAGAGGAGGACTATTTACAATTCTTTTAAACAAAAAAAAAATTGAGACCAGCAAAATGTCCACCATGAACCATGTCTGTGCCTATCCAAGGTTAAAAATAGTGTGCGTGATTGTGTGTGCATGTACAGATTTAAAATAACTACGTGTCAGTATAAAGAGTTAGAATAAGTGCGGGGGTGACAGTTTACAAGTTAAATTGTGTATGTGTTAGCATACAATGTTAGACTGTGTGTGTCAGTGTATGGTGTTTGTATGTGAGGGGAGTGTCAGTGTATGGTGTTAGAGCATGTGCCAGTGTACAGTGCCAAAATGAGTGTGTGTGTGTGTGTTAGTGTACACTTGACTATGTGGGGTGTCAGTGTACAGTGTTTAAATCAGTATGTATGGAGGTGGTGTCCGTTACAGTGCTGACATGAGTATGTGTGTGGGTGTCAGTGTACAGGTTTAAACTATGGGTTGCACCGTGTGATTTGTCAGTGTATAGTGTTAAAGTGAGTGTGTGTGTGCAAGGATGTCATTGAATAGTGTTAGACTGTGTTGAGTGTTGGTGTATGATGTTAGAGTGAGTGTGTGTGTGTGTCAGTATACATTGTTAGTGTACATTGAGTGTCAATGTATGGTGTGTGTGTTTGCTTATAGTGTTAGAGTGTATGAGCCAGGCTGTAGGATGGGAGCAGAGTGACAGGCATGGAGAAGAGCACTGAGCAGTGAAGAAGCTGTACAGAGTAGGGGGAAGTGTAATGTACCCTGTGTACCTGACTCCACTGCATAACAAACAATTGCTCTGCTTCAACTCTCTATAGATTCTTTACTGGTCTATTCTGCTGGGTCTAAAAATATTTCTATGTAAAAGAATGGGAGAGAGGCACATGAGAATATTCTTGCCATGGGTGCCACTTTGCCAAGTAAAGATAAATCACATAAATTAAGTATACTTGGCCAAATTAAGTTTACTGGATCGTGAAAAGTAAAATACACAAGCACAGTGCAGCCTTCCTGGGATATATTCAGCAAAAAGAGGAGCTCTGGATGGGGCTTGCCACTATTCCCCTAAAAGAGCTTCAGTATTGGCCTTGAGCGAGCCACAAAATTAGCTTATATTTAATCAGACCTGGAGAAAGTCTTTCTTTGGACAATTCTTTTCATGAACACCATCCTTTTCAGCTGGTAGACTATCAAGAGTTTTATTTGTGCCGCTTGAATTCAAAGAGAAAGGGGGTGATATATTTTTTAAAGATATTATTAAATAAAGTTACAACTGAGCAGATCAAGGCCAGTGATTGCTCTGATTTAGACATATTACAATGTCACCTCTGTGCCAAAAAGCTGAACACTACTTACTGATATACTCAGGGATGATGTCTTCAGACAGCAACTGCTGCCCAAGGCCATGGCAGAACCGTCACAATCATCCCGATGCCCCCCTACACCATTCATACTAAGATGTGTATCATCTACGGGATGAAAGTGGCCTGCAATAAATTACTGCAGTGTCGCCTAACAGAATGTTGCTTTCTAAACAAGTGTCATAATTTGCAAAGGCAGGATGAGGACAAAAATGAACAAAAAAAGGTGAGTCTCTCAAGAAGTATTGTCTGAGTGCAAAAAAGACTGATGGTACGGAAACATGTCATGAATTGATATGTCTGGGAAAAAAGCCATGGTGTTTGGATTAGAAGAGCAGGTGGGGAACTTTCCTTAATTGACAAAAATTAGTCTTAACAGCAAAAACACATAATTTAGTGTTTATCGCTTGACAACCCTGAATATATGTCATAAATGCCTCGCAGCTTTTGTTTGCGTGATACTAACTCCAAAGATCTGCTATTATCAATCTTCTCACCAGAGGACGTTATGATGTATATGTATTCAGACACACATATGTATACATACACTCTTTTTCTTTTATAAACCTTGTTATTGTTGCTTTTGTACCTTTAACCTAATGCTATGGCATGTTATTAATGATAAAGAAATTAGTATAGGCTTCTCACCTTGAGCTCTGACATCAAAAAAACAATCTGTGCCAAGGGTAAAAAATACAATTTGCATATCGTTTGGGAACGCTATTGAGTATTTGGCTTGCTTTGAAAAACAGCATAAAATCAAAACAAGTGGAACTGCCAATTCTTTTCGATTATGGCTATGTGCATTTAACAGTACAAGGAATGTGGTTGCTTTCCAATTTCCAGGCAATTGCAATGCTGGAAACATCTATAATTACTCAGAATTGTGATACTGTAAATTAGAGCACATTACTGAAAAATGAAAGGACTGTGCTTTTCCTTGTAATATCTGTCCTTGATGTAAAAAAAACACACTTTTTAGTAACTATCCAGCTTTTGTTCACGGAATATCACACAATCCAGAGACACTTCATGAACATATAATGAGAAGGAATATGTTGTGTAACTAAATCTATGGATAGTCTTGTAGAAATATATAATCTGACAACAGATAAGAGTGATCCAGCCCGGCTAGACTGCCTGTTGAAAGTATTCCATCAACATAATGGCATCAGTGCTAAATTAGCACCACTGGGGTCAACTAACAACTTGCATTTCAGAAGCCTCCTCTCAGCACTCCAATTCTTCTGTCAACCATAGCCTACCGCTTGTGGCACAGCAGTGGGGAGTCCACGGCGGACTCCAACCATTGCCTCCTCCAACACAAAGCAATGCAGTTTACCTGCCTGTGTGTTAAATTTTCAGAAGAATAGACCAATGTAGCTCCACCATACTTTGGGCACAGGGCTCTCTTTCTTGCCACTGATTAGCTGCTTCAGTTGCTAAAACTTGCTCTTAACGCAAGTAAAGGTAGGCATTTACTGCAGCTCTGAAGCGGCAGCAGTTTAGCAGGTATTTTATTTATTCTTGGCAGAAAAGCAATGCATCAAGTAGTTTAATATGCATTATTTGTTGGTGGTACTGCAATGAACATTATTTGAGTTTAGGGACACTAGCCCCTTTAATACCATTTCTTATTGGGCCATCTATTAATCATTATACCACTGCTTAATGTGCTGGTTGGATAACGGCCCATACATAGTATGTAGGTGGCGCAGCATCCACAGCACCTGTTATCTGGCATTATGACATTGTGTCTCCATGTTCCGAATAGGTAGATGTTGAGGGTACAGATTGGGCAATGGGTCAAGCCATAGGGTGGCTCACCTAAACTTGTAATATTTGGTGTCAAGCACAATGTGTTTAGTAATGAATCTGTAAACCTTACTGCCAGATATACAAAACATTGCTAAAATACAGGTCCTGAAGGGCCATATATTTTTCATTTGGGGTGGCAAGTTCACTTTAAGTAAATACAATGAAATAACTACTTCTGTTGAGGGTTTATGCGCTGCATGGCATATAATAAACAAATCAGAAAATTTAAGATTATGTAGTGTTCTTTACATCTACAAGCTAATCAAAATATAGCAGGTGCACAGCCATGGAGAGAATTTTGATTACTTCGGGCTTTGCTGAACTTAAAGGAATGTCACAATTTCTTCAAGTTGCATGACTTGTGGCCACTCCTCCTCTAATTGCTATGTTTTATGCTGTAAATCAAAGTTATAATCTTAGCTTACACAGTTTTTGCCATGGTAGCAATCTTTTCTGCCTCCACATCTCCTCTGTGGCCCCACCAGTTTGTCATCATACCCGTGTGGAATGATTACTTTGAGATCTGTTAAGCTCTTTTAGACAACTCAACAGTATTCTATGCAAACAGGGTCCCGACAGCACAATAAAACAAACAGTAGATTCAGGAAAATTCAAAACCTGTTACAGCTCATTTACCGGTCAAGAACAGAACAATAGTTGCAAAAAATGGTCAGTGAACCTAATAAAATGAAGACATTCATAGCTTGACATCTGTTTTGGAAAGTGTCACCATCTCTACAGTTCCATGGAACATTCACATTCTAAGCTATGCCAATCCATTTATAAGAAATACGGGGATGCATTACATTTGTGGTTAGTATCTTTGACAGGATATATATTATACTATATATGTTATATATTCATTTATACTGCATCATCATATTAAACAGTGCTTTACAATGGGATAACAGGGCATACTTAGTATCACAAAACAATTTGGACAGAAACAGAAGGTTAGGGGTATCAAGTTTATAATCTAGAACAGTGGCTCCCACTTTAATTACTAACAGGGCCAGGATTAGTAACCACATTCTATTCTATTACGAATATTTATAAAACCTGAACTGCTGGTGTGCGTTGAGAACTAGGTTGGGAACCACTGATCTTACAGACCATCCTCGAAACGGTATCCCATTGTAAGCATAGGTTACACAAATTATACTATTAGACATACATACAGGCTAACCGAAGAGTACGAAGAAATCAGTAACTAAGAGCGGATTGCAGTACGCAAGATTGGAGAGAATTAGTGCACAAACAAACTCTAGCGGCATCTTGTACTAGAATGGGGCAAATGAAAAGTTTTTAAGATGGATGCAACAGTATTCATTTAGTGACTCTGGGGCAACATGCTTGAGGGATAGGGACACATCCCTATATATATATATATATATATATATATATATATATATATATATATATATATATATATATACACACACACACACACACACACACACACACACACATACATATACACTGAAATAGTTTTAAAGTGGCTTATTTTATAAATATAGTTTATCTCCCATATAAAACAAAGAGTGACGGGACTGGTCAGCTTTCACCAGAAGAGCAATAATAATTTGAAGAAAGACAGAAAGAATAATATAATTGGACGGAGTAATCAAGTTGAGTGAGCCAGTGACTTGTGTTATTTTGGGGAACTTGGCTAGCATGTAGTGCTGTTTGCACATTCTCACCCATGCGGAGCAGGCGATAATTCTGCTACTGTCGTGTCAAAGCAAGCTCAGTATTAGAGTACTGCTCAGCAGCTGAAACCTAACTAACCTCTGCCTTCATATTGGTCTCGTCCTTGTCTGTTTTTCAGCTCACTTTTGTCCAGCAAATGCTTCTGCATTTTTTCAGCATAAGGACTGCTTCAAAGAAACTGGTAACTTTAAAGCTCCAAAGACATCAAAAGGTCAAAGCTATTTCATTGCCTGCCAATGCAGCAGATCACATCAAATGTAAATAAGAACGCCATACCAATGGCAGCACACATGGGGATAGGAGCCCACGGTCTGCATGCCATCTAATTACTGTGCCTCGTGTTTCTATTATATTGTTTGTTTAGCTTATTTAACAAAAACATTGCTTGGATCAGCTCTGATAAGTTGCAGAGTCTTGTTGCAAGGTAGCGTTTCCGTTCTGGTTTGTAATGTACGTGGCAATCGTGATGCCAGCCTAGGTCACTAAACCAGCAGTAGCAAAACCCAGATGTGACCCAGCATGCCAGGTGTTCAGGAAAAGTGCTGTTAAGGGTGAAGATTGATGAGCTAATGAGCCTGTCACACTCAGATCCTCAGCAGGCTGGATGCAGGGGACCTGGAGGTGGATAATATTCAGAAAGCCAGCACATGCTTAGTGTAACTTGAAATTGATGCTGACATTTTCAATTGTGAAAAGATTTTTTTTCCTAAGTAATATAGGAAATAACTCTTCTAACCTTCCGGGGGATGTCAGATAATCAGAGAGCTTATTTTCCAAAAGCAAACTTCTCAAAGATGAATTATGAATAATCACAAGTTTCTGATGTCTGCAATATAGGTTCGAGTCAGCAGTTTGTTGGTTTAGTTTGTACTTTAAAAAATGATATTGATAGTATCAAGCATCTTATAAATGCCTGTCATATTTTAGGAAAAATGAAACTCTTTATACTTATGTTTTAATAGATATATTTGTTATGTGTTTGAAAACTTTGCTGTTTTACACAAATTCAATGTAGCTGTTCCTGAATGATATACTTTAAACATTAAAGTCATGTCCTGAAGGATCTCTAAGAAAAATACAAAGACTTCACTAATTTAAGCTAGCTATAATTTACCAAACAGGGGAGGGGACATATTACCATACAAATCTTCTAAGAAAATCTAAAGCGTGTTTCCAATTGCTGTTGAAAAATAGGTATTATGCAGTTACATTGTTATTCAGTAGATTCCCAGTCAGGTATAAATATGTGCATTATATATCTACAGCGACAAGAAAAAGTAAATGAACCTTAAACACAAACAATGATAATCTTTAAGCGTGTCTTTATTAAACACACCCATTAAACAATCACAGGGCTGGTGGACGAAGTAAGAGAGCCCATGGATTAAATAACTGGTCAAACCTCGTTTGGCAGCAATAACCTCAAATACTTCCAGTAGCTGTAGATCACATCTACACAATGTTCAGGAGGAATTTTGCACTATTCTTCCTTACAGAAGTGCTTAAGCTCAGCCGTATGCTTTGGATGTCTGGTTTGAACGTCGTCTCCCTTGGGGTCATTCCACAGCATCTATAATGGGTTAAGGTATGGGCCCTGACTGGAAGACTTAAAAGTTTTTTGTTTTTTTTTAAGTTTAGCGTCATTGTCCTGCTGAATCACCCAAGGTATGATACCTTGATAAACTTGGGAATCCATTGTCCTCCTGATGATGGCAAGCTGTCCAGGCTCCGAGGTAGCAAAGCAGCCCCAAATCACTATGTTCCCTCCACCGTACTTCATTATTGGGATGTTGCTTTCTTGTGGATATACGTAGTGCTGCGTGTTCTTCCCGAACAAATCAACCTTATTTTCGTCAGCCCACAAAATATTTTCATAGCAGCGTTGTGGAGTGTCAAGGCGCTCCTTGGCAAACATCAGAGGCAAAGCAATGCTTTTTAGGAGGTATAGGACTTCCCCTGTGGTGTCCTTCCATAGACTCCATGCCTGTTCAATATTTTGCGTATGGTAGACTCATTAAGAGAGATGTTAAAATCATGTTCCTATGAATCCTTCATTACCCGTTACCCTAGAGTTCTTTTCTGATATTTGTTTTGGGAAGACATGATTCACATCAGCAGATTCTTCTTGAGAATAACAAACTCAAAATGTTTTTTTTTTAATGTCAAAGTAGCTCTAAAACACACCTTCAATCCTGTTTCATTAATTGCACTTCATGTTTGCCAATTCCGGTCTCCAATTAGCTTTTGTTGAAGTGATTAGCCTAGGGGTTCACATGCTTTCCCTAACCCACACTATGTATGTTTGAATGATATGGTCAATATAGACAAAAACAATTCAATAATTTGTGTGTTATCGGTTAAAACGGATTGTGTTTTTTCATTATTGTAACTTAGATCAGAATTTCGATGCCACGCAAGCAATAGATAAGATAGGATAGATAGGACAACATGCAAAAGGAGACAGAAATAATTAAGAAGTCATACAAAAAGATAGGTAGGATGGACCTGGATAGAAAGACACACACACACATATATTGAACATGATGGCTAACACAGCAAAAATCAACATTGTATCGGACATGAATCAATACCCCCCATATCTTTTGGACTGTACTGATTGATGAACCCATTCAGAAATGCTTTGCAATTAAAGATGTAAAAGTGAATGCTGTAGACTTACCACAGACTAATGGAATTGTGATTATACAATTACACTAATCCCACTCGGCCAAAGTTCATTATTTGCAAAAGGAGTGCAAAACCAGTGAGAACATTTCATTCATTCCTTCGTTCGGGTAGTAAAATGTTCATTTGCAATAATTTAATATGTAGTGTAGAAATGTAATAATGTACCTAGTAGTTTAATAGAAACAAATGTATGAAAAATGTGACATCTATTTTTTTTCTCCAGAAAAGCGCAATCATAGAATTAAAAGGGGGCGGAGACATCATTAACGTGATATGCACCATTTAATGTGAAAATCACTCTTTCAGGAAAGGCTTACCCAGGCTATTGTCATTCAAAATGGGTTTTAGGGGCATATCACACTGATTGATCCAGCCTGCTGAGGATCTTTCACCACCAGTTTCACCGCATGTTTTCATAAAACATTAATTTAGATGAATTTCTGTTTATACTCCGCTTACTAGGCCCTGAGTGGCAGAACTTGAGGTAAATGGGAATTTTCAATTAAAAAGACATTTATCAATTTAGAATTCAGACAAACCACATAGTAAGCCTTGGTTCCAATCTCCCATTGCAGGACTGTTGGGGTAAATTGGAGGCATCTTCATCTGTATTCACATTTTTATACAAAATTAAGGGTGCCTTAAATAATTATGAACCAGAACAAAGGCATTTATATAACAACATGGTGCATATGGACACCCAATTAAGCAATATGGTGCTATATCTGTGATGGTCTGGCTCTGTATTATAAAGCAATCCTCGTACTAGGCAGCAATCAAATTCTTGGTGCCCGAGCAGGACTCGGCCGATCCAAAACGATGAACAAAACAATATAACTCAGCACTCAGTGAATAGCTGTGCTGATTCCTCCATATCTATTCACCGAGTGGCGAGGTATATCATTTTATATTTTCATAAAACAGACACAGATGTGTAGACATATTTTCTTTGCTATCAACGCGCATCTGAAACTTAATTTTAAGAAAATAGCAAAAATAATAAAGCTGTTCCAATCTTTAGGAGCCTGGAATTAAGTGTTGCTTGGGAAAATCCGCATGGAACACGATGTGCTACGAGGTGAGAAATATCCCTGTCTGGGTCTGGATATCCCATCGTAGCAGTCATGACGTTCCATAAAGTGTCTAAAAGTGTTACATTCAGCAGATTCGGCGGATCATCATCAATAAACTCTGGATAGCAAGATCCAGCATAGATTCAATGCATAACTAATCATTCTACATTAAATACAGTGGGATTTCCCTTTAAGAAGAAAGGCGTTCTTTCACCAGTGGAGCTCAAGATCTCCACGGGAATCTGGAGGCAAACGGACAGCAACGCTGCCTTTCATGGCAATGGTTGGGGGAAAAAAATCAGCTTCCTTCCAAATTTGCATATTTGATTGCTGCGTTTGTTTAGCTCAATAACGAGTGTTTAAACAGCAAAGTTGTAATTCATTTCAAATTTAGCACAGGGGTTTAATTGCTAAGTAATTTGTTTAAACAGTTTAAACAATTTACAATTTAGTCAACATAAAAATTTGTGAGCAATCATATGGGAAAACTCATAAAACTGCAGCTAAATACTAAGTAATCAAAGTTTTATAGACTCAAATAGCATTTAACTAACAAAAATTATCATTATGATTTGATGTTAACTGCTCTGTTACATTTCACTTCATTTCAAACTTGGTGAATGTTAAAAAGTAATTGATGGTTTCCTACAATCTGTGTCATTCTCAGTTGATTTTTATTCTACATCTAACTATAATACATATATTAAATGCTTTTTTCACTCCTTAATTTAGGCTAAACACCAGTGATATGTGGTTTGGTTGCTTTCATCCTTGATAGATATATGCAGAATGCTGGTTTCCTATTTTACCTGGAATATATACAAAAAATTAAATTAAAACAGTATGTTTAAGGGCTGATGATGAAGCCATATTGTCCATATGCAATGGATGCCCTAAATCATGTTGAAAACAGAGCAGACTATGATGCAGCTCTGTGTCAAAACATGAACCTCCTCCTATCATCTTAGAGCAGTAGATAGATAAGATGGATCTGAAATGCCATATTACAGTATATGGCCAAATGTATGTGGTCACCCCTTCTAATTATTTAATTTTGTTGACCCACAAATGGGTGTAAAAAAACAAGCACATAGGCAGCCATCGCCATAGACATACTGGCAGTAGAATGGGTCGGAACGAAGAGTTCAGTGACTTTAAATGTGGCGCTGTGATAGGACCCCACCTTTGCCATAAGTCAGTTCGTGAAATTTCTATCCTACTAGATCTGCCTGGTCCACTGTAAGAGCTATTGTTGTGAAGTGGAAGCATCTACATGTAACAGCTCGGCCATGGACCAGCATAACATGCACACTCACACAATGGGGCTGATGAGTGCTGAAGTCATCTGTCCGCTATAGCTTCACAAACTACAGCGTCCCAATCTCACTGTAAAAGCATCAACACAAGCGCATGAGGAGCTTCATGAAATGGGTTTCCATAGCCAAGCAGCTGCACACAAGCCAAAGATCCCTATGCACAATGCCAAGCGTCATCTGGTGTGTAAAGCACACAGAGAAATGTGTTCTCTGCACTGATGAATCGCACTTCACTACCTGGAAGTCTGAGTTTGGCAGACCTTACAAAAGCTATTTTAACCAATCCAAAGTTATCAGCAACATAACAATAGGGGAAGGGTTAAGTAATAATGCAGATCATC